>NC_091358.1:3735936-3745936 GCF_038502225.1 Cherax quadricarinatus
GTATATACTCTGAGACATACGCACCTTTCGGTGTATATACCCTGAGATATACTTATCTTGGTTTATATACGCGTTGAGTTATTACTATTATAACATCCATGTATAGGCGCTAAACCCGTATGGGGTAATCAGGTTTGATCTAAAGAAGGGAGGGGTAGCTTCAGGTCCTTGGATCAAGAACCCTTCACTAGCCAAGCATTCCGCTTTGAAGGAATTTCGCTTAGTTGTATTAATGTTGCAATCTGGGGAAAGAATCTGGGGTCAATGAAGCTGTAATCTGGGCAGAATCTGGGGTCAATGAAGCTGTAATCTGGACAGAATCTGGGGTTGATGTAATCTGGGGAGAGTCTGGGGTTAATGATGCTGTAATCTGGGGAGAGTCCGGGGTCAGCGATGGTGCACTCTGGGGTCAATGATGCTGCACTCTGGGGTCAATGATGCTGCACTCTGGGGTCAATGATGCTGCACTTTGGGAAGCGTCTGAGATCAATGTATTAAAGCCTCACATTTAAAGCTGCAGATTAACTACTTAAGTTAGGGTAAGATTCTTACACTCGCCAGACTTGCCAAGATCATGGTCGCTCAGTCAGTCAGATCTTCCCCTTTAAGTTGTTGCTTCTAGATACTCATATTAGACTGACTCGTACAGGTTTATTGCATAATTTAATTGTTTTATTATATACTAAATCAGTGTTTTATAACCAGGGTGTTGTGGCACCCTGGGGTGCCACTGATAGTGCCCATGGGGTGCGGCTGAGAAAATTAACAAAAATGTTGTGGGATATAAATTAATTTGGGCTGTCAAATTAAAGGAAAACAACATGGATGTGTTGCACATGTTGCAGTTGATTTTATAGCATCATGATGTTGTTGCAGGAACAAAATCTGTACTGTTTTCTTAACTTATGTAAGGAAGACTATGGTTGAGAAACTCGGTTATTGCATTAGTGTTCTGTAGAACCTTATTCTCAGAGAATAAGAGGAATTAACTGAAATACGTAATGAAATTAAAATACGTCTGAAATTAAATAGGTCTGAAATTAAATACGTCTGAAACTAAACACATCTGAAATTAAAATACGTCTGAAATTAAATACGTCTGAAATTAAATACATCTGAAGTTAAATACGTCTGAAACTAAATACGTCTGAAATTAAATACATCTGAAATTAAATACGTCTGAAACTAAACACATCTGAAATTAAAATACGTCTGAAAATAAATACGTCTGAAATTAAATACATCTGAAGTTAAATACGTCTGAAACTAAATACGTCTGAAACAAAATACGTCTGAAATTAAAACATAAGAGTGCCTTGGGACGAATTATGGATAGAGTTTAAGAATGAATATCTCCAAGTCGTGAAAAAAACTCTGGTAATTCTCATTCAATTATCCACATCTTACCTATGTGAACTGGGATTTTCTGTGCTCACAAACATAAAAACCAACAAGTGGGGAAAGGCTACAATCGGTCGAGGAAGAAATAAATGAGGGAACATTCCAGTTAATATCACAAGGATCTGACAGCCACATCCAGGGTAAGTATCTCACTCAAAAAAACTTACAGAAGGTATGTTGGTTTCTGTTTGTGTTGTTTTATTGTGATCTATAATGTTTGTGTATCACAGTAAGAGGTTTTAATGCTTTATGTTTTGTAAAGGTGTTTTATGTACCTGTAAGCTTTAATTATATTATTATTATTGGTAGTAGTAGTGATGGTGGTAGTAGTAGTAGAAGTAATAGCAGTAGTAGTGAAAGTAATAGTAGTAGTAGTAGTAGAAAGGTAGTAGTATTAAGACGAAGTATTCTTAGGTAGCTGTTCAGCTCTTCTAAGAACAGACTCACTAGGTGTACCACAAAATAAGATGTGCAGCTTGATGCTGGTATCTTCACTGAAGAAAAATAAGATGTGCAGCTTGATGCTGGTATCTTCACTGAAGAAAAATAAGATGTGCAGCTTGATGCTGGTATCTTCACTGAAGAAAAATAAGATGTGCAGCTTGATGCTGGTATCTTGAAGAAAAATAAGATGTGCAGCTTGATGCTGGTATCTTCACTGAAGAAAAATAAGATGTGCAGCTTGATGCTGGTATCTTCACTGAAGAAAAATAAGATGTGCAGCTTGATGCTGGTATCTTCACTGAAGAAAAATAAGATGTGCAGCTTGATGCTGGTATCATCACTGAAGAAAAATAAGATGTGCAGCTTGATGCTGGTATCATCACTGAAGAAAAATAAGATGTGCAGCTTGATGCTGGTATCATCACTGAAGAAAAATAAGATGTGCAACTTGATGCTGGTATCATCACTGAAGAAAAATAAGATGTGCAACTTGATGCTGGTATCATCACTGAAGAAAAATAAGATGTGCAACTTGATGCTGGTATCATCACTGAAGAAAAATAAGATGTGCAGCTTGATGCTGGTATCATCACTGAAGAAAAATAAGATGTGCAGCTTGATGCTGGTATCATCACTGAAGAAAAATAAGATGTGCAGCTTGATGCTGGTATCATCACTGAAGAAAAAGTTGAATATCACTGTACTAGACTTTTAACTCCAGTGAAATGATTAATAAGACATATACAATACTTTGATACCTTTATTTTTGAAACGCTTCGTTGTGTCTTATTTAATTGTTGGTATTGTGTTATTAATAAAATGAAAAGTAAGTGTAATGGGCCCAAGACTCTTCAGTACCTTTCCTTCATGCATAAGAATAATTACCAACGGACCTCTAGCTTTCTTCAAGAGTGTAAAGGAGCCAAGACTCTTCAACACCCTTGATACACAAGAGAAATTACCAACAGACCTCTAGTTGTTTTCAAGAGTACACTAAGGGGACACCATGAGATATCTCAATAAGTGTAAAGGAACCAAGACTTTTCAACACCCTCCCTCCATACACTGGAGGAAATACCAATAGAACTTTAGCAACCTTCGAGAAGAACATTGACAAGCTCTTCAGATCAATTCCTGATCAGCTTGCCTCTGCTGCCTAATATAGACTACGTACTGCTAGCATCAACAGCCTGAGCGATCATTCCATCAACCAAAAGGCCCACTCTGGGACCGGGTTGCTGGAACGATGACCCACGGAACCAGCTGAGAAGAAGACAGCTGGTAGTTTTTAACTCAGACTTTCTCTATGACAACTCTAGTAAATTTTTTTTTGATAAGAGGATTGAAGTCACTACATAATATATCAACCAGCTGGCTATATTATGTCAAACAGCTGGCTATATTATGTCAGACAGCTGGCTATATTATGTCAGACAGCTGGTTATATTATGTCAGTCTGCTGGCTATATTATGGCAGTCAGCTGACTATATTACATCAGTCACCTGACTATATATTGTCAATCAGTTGGCTATTTTCTGTAAGATGGCTGTATTTCGTCAGCTGGTTATATTCCATCATCTGCCTATATTCTGCCAGCTGGCTATATTCTGTCAACTGGCCATATTCTGTCAGCTGGCTATATTCTATCAGCTGGCTATATTCTGTCAACTGTCTATATTCTATCAGCTGGCTATGTTCTATCAGCTGGCTATATTCTATCAGCTGGCTATATTCTGTCAACTGGCCATATTCTGTCACCTGGCTACACTCTGTTAGCTGGTTATATTCTGTCAGGTGGCTATATTCTATCATCTGGCCATATTCTGTCAACTGTCTGTATTCTGTCAGCTGGCTATATTCTATCAGCTAGCCATATTCTGTCAACTGTCTGTATTCTATCAGCTGGCTATATTCTATCAGCTAGCCATATTCTGTCACCTGGCTACATTCTGTCAGCTGTCTATATTCTGTCAACTGTCTATATTCTGTCACCTGGCTACATTCTGACAGCTGGCTACATTCTGTCACCTGGCTACATTCTGTCACCTGGCTACATTCTGTCACCTGGCTACATTCTGTCACCAGGCTACATTCTGTCACCTGGCTACATTCTGTCACCAGGCTACACTCTGTCACCAGGCTACATTCTGTCACCAGGCTACATTCTGTCACCAGGCTACATTCTGTCACCAGCCTACATTCTATCACCAGCCTACATTCTATCACCAGGCTACATTCTGTCACCAGGCTACATTCTGTCACCAGGCTACATTCTGTCACCAGGCTACAGTCTGTCACCTGGCTACATTCTGTCACCAGGCTACATTCTATCACCAGGCTACATTCTGTCGCCAGCCTACATTCTATCACCAGGCTACATTCTGTCACCAGGCTACATTCTGTCACCAGGCTACATTCTATCACCAGGCTACATTCTGTCACCAGGCTACATTCTATCACCAGGCTACATTCTGTCACCAGGCTACATTCTATCACCAGGCTACATTCTATCACCAGGCTACATTCTGTCACCAGCCAACATTCTATCACCAGGCTACATTCTGTCACCAGCCTACATTCTATCACCAGCCTACATTCTATCACCAGGCTACATTCTGTCACCAGGCTACATTCTGTCACCAGGCTACATTCTATCTCCAACAATTTCTAAATTGATTTCCCTGCTTCAAGAAATAATTTCCCCCACGGTAATAATTTACTCCAAGAACCAGTTGAATATTTTCCAGTTTATTAATATTTTCGACTTTTATTTATACTGTATCTTATTGTAATACAGGATACAGCATTTATTGTCTAAAGTATTGTGTTGTGCTGGAAAATACAGCTACAGTATTGTATTTCAAGTTGTTAGAAACATCTCGAGGAATTTTAACAACAGGAATACGAAGTAACTTTGTGTCAATAGCAAAAAAAAAATATTTGGTCAAAGTCAGATCGAAACGTCGTCATGTTTCGGTCTCCTGTGTCCGGGTTATTTGTATACATAGGAAAATTTATATGAAAAAAAAGATTAATGTGATGTTTATTAATTATGTTCATACAGTGTTTGTGGTGAATTATTAAAAATGACACATACAAAATTGAGATAAGAACCAGGAAAATGTAGCTTTCTTGTACACTGTAAATGTAGCTTTCTTGTACACTGTAAATGTAGCTTTCTTGTACACTGTAAATGTAGCTTTCTTGTACACTGTAAATGTAGCTTTCTTGTACACTGTAAATGTAGCTTTCTTGTACACTGTAAATGTAGCTTTCTTGTACACTGTAAATGTAGCTTTCTTGTACACTGTAAATGTAGCTTCCTTGTACACTGTAAATGTAGCTTTCTTGTACACTGTAAATGTAGCTTTCTTGTACACTGTAAATGTAGCTTTCTTGTACACTGTAAATGTAGCTTTCTTGTACACGGTAAATGTAGCTTTCTTGTACACTGTAAATGTAGCTTTCTTGTACACTGTAAATGTAGCTTTCTTGTTCATTGTAAATGTAGCTTTCTTGTACACGGTAATTGTAGCTTTCTTGTACACTGTAAATGTAGCTTTCTTGTACACTGTAAATGTAGCTTTCTTGTTCATTGTAAATGTAGCTTTCTTGTACACGGTAATTGTAGCCTTCTTGTACACTGTAAATGTAGCTTTCTTGTACACGGTAATTGTAGCTTTCTTGTACACGGTAAATGTAGCTTTCTTGTACACTGTAAATGTAGCTTTTTGTACACTGTAAATGTAGCTTTCTTTTCCACTGTAAATGTAGCTTTCTTGTACAATGTAAATGTAGCTTTCTTGTACAATGTAAATGTAGCTTTCCTGTACACTGTAAATGTAGCTTTCTTGTACAGTGTAAATGTTGCTTTCTTGTACATTGTAAATGTCGCTTACTTGTACACTGTAAATGTAGCTTTCTTGTACATTGTAAATGTAGCTTTCTTGTACATTGTAAATGTCGCTTACTTGTACACTGTAAATGTAGCTTTCTTGTACACTGTAAATGTAGCTTTCTTGTACATTGTAAATGTAGCTTTCTTGTACATTGTAAATGTAGCTTTCTTGTACAGTGTAAATGTAGCTTTCTTGTACAATGTAAATGTAGCTTTCTTGTACAATGTAAATGTAGCTTTCTTGTACAATGTAAATGTAGCTTTCTTGTACAATGTAAATGTAGCTTTCTTGTACAATGTAAATGTAGCTTTCTTGTACAATGTAAATGTAGCCTTCTTGTAAATTGCAAATGTAGCTTTCTTGTAAACTGTAAATGTAGCTTTCTTTCATTCTGTAAATGTAGCTTTCTTGTACACTGTAAATGTAGCTTTCTTGTACACTGTAAATGTAGCTTTCTTGTTCATTGTAATTGTAGCTTTCTTGTACACTGTAAATGCAGCTTTCTTGTACACTGTAAATGTAGCTTTCTTGTACACTGTAAATGTAGCTTTCTTGTACAATGTAAATGTAGCTTCCTTGTACACTGTAAATGTAGCTTTCTTGTACACTGTAAATGTAGCTTTCTTGTACACTGTAAATGTAGCTTTCTTGTACACTGTAAATGTAGCTTTCTTGTACACTGTAAATGTAGCTTTCTTGTACACTGTAAATGTAGCTTTCTTGTACACTGTAAATGTAGCTTTCTTGTACACTGTAAATGTAGCTTTCTTGTACACTGTAAATGTAGCTTTCTTGTACACTGTAAATGTAGCTTTCTTGTACACTGTAAATGTAGCTTTCTTGTTCACTGTAAATGGAGCTTTCTTGTTCACTGTAAATGTAGCTTTCTTGTACACTGTAAATGTAGCTTTCTTGTTCACTGTAAATGTAGCTTTCTTGTTCACTGTAAATGTAGCTTTCTTGTACATTGTAAATGTAGCTTTCTTGTACATTGTAAATGTAGCTTTCTTGTACATTGTAAATGTCGCTTACTTGTACACTGTAAATGTAGCTTTCTTGTACACTGTAAATGTAGCTTTCTTGTACAGTGTAAATGTAGCTTTCTTGTACAATGTAAATGTAGCTTTCTTTTCCACTGTAAATGTAGCTTTCTTGTACACTGTAAATGTAGCTTTTTGTACACTGTAAATGTAGCTTTCTTTTCCACTGTAAATGTAGCTTTCTTGTACAATGTAAATGTAGCTTTCTTGTACTGTAAATGTAGCTTTCCTGTACACTGTACATTGTATATGTAGTTTTCTTGTACACTGTAAATGTTGCTTTCTTGTACACTGTAAATGTAGCTTTCTTGTACATTGTAAATGTAGCTTTCTTGTACACTGTAAATGTAGCTTTCTTGTACACTGTAAATGTAGCTTTCTTGTACACTGTAAATGTAGCTTCCTTGTATACTGTAAATGTAGCTTTCTTTTACACTGTAAATGTAGCTTTCTTGTACACTGTAAATGTAGCTTCCTTGTATACTGTAAATGTAGCTTTCTTGTACACTGTAAATGTAGCTTTCTTGTACAATGTAAATGTAGCTTTCTTGTACACTGTAAATGTAGCTTTCTTTTACACTGTAAATGTAGCTTTCTTGTACACTGTAAATGTAGCTTCCTTGTATACTGTAAATGTAGCTTTCTTGTACACTGTAAATGTAGCTTTCTTGTACAATGTAAATGTAGCTTTCTTGTACACTGTAAATGTAGCTTTCTTGTACGCTGTAAATGTAGCTTTCTTGTACGCTGTAAATGTAGCTTTCTTGTTCACTGTAAATGTAGCTTTCTTGCACTGTGTAAATGTAGCTTTCTTGTTCACTGTAAATGTAGCTTTCTTGTTCACTGTAAATGTAGCTTTCTTGTACACTGTAAATGTAGCTTTCTTGTACACTGTAAATGTAGCTTTCTTGTACAATGTAAATATAGCTTTCTTGTACACTGTAAATGTAGCTTTCTTGTACAATGTAAATGTAGCTTTCTTGTACACTGTAAATGTAGCTTTCTTGTACACTGTAAATAGTATAGTCTCCCTATACACTATAATGTAGCCTTCCCATATATTAAAAATGTAGAAGTTATATATATGCTCTATAAATGTTACGCCCAGTGTTTTGCTCTTCTGAATTAAATATAATATTTCTGTATTATCTGTTTAAATAATCCTTAAATGTATGTGAGAAATTCCTCTTAGAAGCATATTTTTCGTAAATTGTTGATTTTTACACTCAGCTGGAGTATGTCTCAAGAAATCGTAATTAGACGTTTGTCCAGGAGTGCCACGACTCACGAGCCATGGGATGAAACCCCACCCGTTCCGTGGTGCTTTATTTCAGCTTCAAAATAAATTGCAACCCTCTGTTTCTATGGTTCCTGTTGCTATAGATGTTTGTGTTATGCTGTTTCTATGGTTCCTGTTGCTATAGATGTTTGTGTTATGCTGTTTCTATGGTTCCTGTTGCTATAGATGTTTGTGTTATGCTGTTTCTATGGTTCCTGTTGCTATAGATGTTTGTGTTATGCTGTTTCTATGGTTCTTGTTGCTATAGATGTTTGTGTTATGCTGTTTCTATGGTTCCTGTTGTTATAGATGTTTGTGTTATGCTGTTTCTATGGTTCCTGTTGCTATAGATGTTTGTGTTATGCTATTTCTATGGTTCCTGTTGCTATAGATGTTTGTGTTATGCTATTTCTATGGTTCCTGTTGCTATAGATGTTTGTGTTATGCTGTTTCTATGGTTCCTGTTGCTATAGATGTTTGTGTTATGCTGTTTCTATGGTTCCTGTTGCTATAGATGTTTGTGTTATGCTATTTCTATGGTTCCTGTTGCTATAGATGTTTGTGTTATGCTATTTCTATGGTTCCTGTTGCTATAGATGTTTGTGTTATGCTGTTTCTATGGTTCCTGTTGCTATAGATGTTTGTGTTATGCTATTTCTATGGTTCCTGTTGCTATAGATGTTTGTGTTATGCTGTTTCTATGGTTCCTGTTGCTATAGATGTTTGTGTTATGCTGTTTCTATGGTTCCTGTTGCTATAGATGTTTGTGTTATGCTGTTTCTATGGTTCCTGTTGCTATAGATGTTTGTGTTATGCTGTTTCTATGGTTCCTGTTGCTATAGATGTTTGTGTTATGCTATTTCTATGGTTCCTGTTGCTATAGATGTTTGTGTTATGCTGTTTCTATGGTTCCTGTTGCTATAGATGTTTGTGTTATGCTGTTTCTATGGTTCCTGTTGCTATAGATGTTTGTGTTATGCTGTTTCTATGGTTCCTGTTGCTATAGATGTTTGTGTTATGCTATTTCTATGGTTCCTGTTGCTATAGATGTTTGTGTTATGCTGTTTCTATGGTTCCTGTTGCTATAGATGTTTGTGTTATGCTGTTTCTATGGTTCCTGTTGCTATAGATGTTTGTGTTATGCTGTTTCTATGGTTCCTGTTGCTATAGATGTTTGTGTTATGCTGTTTCTATGGTTCCTGTTGCTATAGATGTTTGTGTTATGCTGTTTCTATGGTTCCTGTTGCTATAGATGTTTGTGTTATGCTATATCTATGGTTCCTGTTGCTATAGATGTTTGTGTTATGCTGTTTCTATGGTTCCTGTTGCTATAGATGTTTGTGTTATGCTGTTTCTATGGTTCCTGTTGCTATAGATATTTGTGTTATGCTGTTTCTATGGTTCCTGTTGCTATAGATGTTTGTGTTATGCTATTTCTATGGTTCCTGTTGCTATAGATGTTTGTGTTATGCTGTTTCTATGGTTCCTGTTGCTATAGATGTTTGTGTTATGCTGTTTCTATGGTTCCTGTTGCTTTAGATGTTTGTGTTATGCTGTTTCTATGTATATTTGAGTTATGTTCTTGGGAAATATTGTTCACAATTATTTTATGTTTTATAAGCAAATTTATCATACGTCTTGTTAATTATTTTAGAAATGATGATCCTGTCATGTCAACTTAGCTTCAAATATTATTGGTCATGTCAACATAGCTTCAAATATTATTGGTCATGTCAACTGTAGCTTTAAATATTATTGATCATGTCAACTGCAGCTTTAAATATTATTGATCATGTCAACTGTAGCTTTAAATATTATTGATCATGTCAACTGCAGCTTTAAATATTATTGATCATGTCAACTGTAGCTTTAAATATTATTGATCATGTCAACTGTAGCTTTAAATATTATTGATCATGTCAACTGTAGCTTTGAA
>NC_091358.1:3750936-3760936 GCF_038502225.1 Cherax quadricarinatus
ATTTTTTTAAGAAGCTGAAAACGGAAAAAAAAAATTCCATGAACATTTCGGATATATTTCTAAAGCTAAATTTATTTTTGCTTTTGGTACATTTCAGCATAAATTTTTATCCAGCATATATTTTATATATTTTTTCTTCACTGTATATTGTTTTCATTCAATATATATTGTTTTTTCTTGAGTACGTTTTCTTATTATATATATATATATATATATATATATATATATATATATATATATATATATATATATATATATATATATATATATACATTTATAAATCTATAGATTATAAGAGGTATTTTTGGACAACTTGGATTTTCAATAGTATTTTGGTGAACAAAATTGGTGTTGCTGAGGTGGTGTTGCTGAGGTGGTGTTGCTGAGGTGGTGTTGCTGAGGTGGTGTTGCTGAGGTGGTGTTGCTAAGATGGTGTTGCTAAGATGGTGTTGCTAAGATGGTGTTGCTAAGATGGTGTTGCTAAGATGGTGTTGCTAAGATGGTGTTGCTAAGATGGTGTTGCTAAGATGGTGTTGCTAAGATGGTGTTGCTAAGATGGTGTTGCTAAGATGGTGTTGCTAAGATGGTGTTGCTAAGATGGTGTTGCTAAGATGGTGTTGCTAAGATGGTGTTGCTAAGCTGGTGTTGCTAAGCTTGTGTTGCTAGATGGTGTTGCCAAGCTGGTGTTGCTAAGCTGGTATTGCCAAGCTGGTATTGCCAAGCTGGTGTTGCTAAGCTGGTGTTGCTAAGCTGGTGTTGCCAAGTTGGTGTTGTCAAGCCGGTGTTGCTAAGCTGGTGCTGCCAAGCTGGTGTTGCCAAGCTGGTGTTGCTAAGCTGGTGTTGCTAGATGGTGTTGCCAAGCTGGTGTTGCTAAGCTGGTGTTGCCAACCTGGTGTTGCCAAGCTGGTGTTGCCAAGCTGGTGCTGCCAAGCTGGTGTTGCCAAGCTGGTGTTGCCAAGCTGGTGTTGCTAAGCTGGTGTTGCCAAGCTGGTGTTGCTAAGCTGGGAAGTGCTCAAAATATATCTTTAGATCTTTGAGGGATAATAATTTCTTCTGCTTACCCAAAGACTGTATAAGAGAGTACACTCTGGGTTTATTGTTTAAGACAGTACTCTGGGTTTATTGTTTAAGACAGCACTCTGGGTTTATTGTTTAAGACAGTACTCTGGGTTTATTGTTTAAGACAGCACTCTGGGTTTATTGTTTAAGACAGCACTCTGGGTTTATTGTTTAAGACAGCACTCTGGGTTTATTGTTTAAGACAGTACTCTGGGTTTATTGTTTAAGACAGTACTCTGGGTTTATTGTTTAAGACAGTACTCTGGGTTTATTGTTTAAGACAGTACTCTGGGTTTATTGTTTAAGACAGCACTCTGGGTTTATTGTTTAAGACAGTACTCTGGGTTTATTGTTTAAGACAGTACTCTGGGTTTATTGTTTAAGACAGTACTCTGGGTTTATTGTTTAAGACAGTACTCTGGGTTTATTGTTTAAGACAGCACTCTGGGTTTATTGTTTAAGACAGTACTCTGGGTTTATTGTTTAAGACAGTACTCTGGGTTTATTGTTTAAGACAGTACTCTGGGTTTATTGTTTAAGACAGTACTCTGGGTTTATTGTTTAAGACAGCACTCTGGGTTTATTGTTTAAGACAGTACTCTGGGTTTATTGTTTAAGACAGTACTCTGGGTTTATTGTTTAAGACAGTACTCTGGGTTTATTGTTTAAGACAGTACTCTGGGTTTATTGTTTAAGACAGTACTCTGGGTTTATTGTTTAAGACAGTACTCTGGGTTTATTGTTTAAGACAGTACTCTGGGTTTATTGTTTAAGACAGTGCTCTGGGTTTATTGCTTAAGACAATACTCTGGGTTTATTGTTTAAGTCAGTACTCTGGGTTTATTGTTTAAGACAGTATTCTGAGTTTATTGTTTAAGACAGTACTCTGGGTTTATTGTTTAAGACAGTATTATGGGTTTATTGTTTAAGACAGTATTCTGGGTTTATTGTTTAAGACAGTACTCTGGGTTTATTGTTTAAGACAGTATTCTGGGTTTCCAGATTTATTGTTTAAGACAGCACTCTGGGTTTATTTTTAAGACAGTACTCTGGGTTTATTGTTTAAGATAGTACTCTGGGTTTGTTGTTTAAGACAGTACTCTGGGTTTATTGTTTAAGACAGTATTCTGGGTTTCCAGATTTATTGTTTAAGACAGCACTCTGGGTTTATTTTTAAGACAGTACTCTGGGTTTATTATTTAAGATAGTACTCTGGGTTTGTTGTTTAAGACAGTACTCTGGGTTTATTGTTTAAGACTGTACTCTGGGTTTATTAAGACAGTACTTTGGGTTTATTGTTTAAGCCAGTACTCTGGGTTTATTAAGACAGTACTCTAGGTTTATTGCTTAAGACAGTACTCTGGGTTTATTGTTTAAGACTGTACTCTGGGTTTATTAAGACAGTACTCTGTACTCTGGGTGTAGATGTACCTGTCTGTTACCCAAATTTTTCTAGGGGCCTCTCCGTTTCCTCAAAATTTCTTAAGACGGTTATTAGGGTTTAGAGTAACAGGCGGATTACTCAAGCAAATCTGAGACGGATGTATTTAGATCAAATTGTTTGGAAACACTAGCACAGTCGGAACACAAAAAATATATAATATTCCTTTTGCGATGTATGTTAGGAAGGTGTTGTCACTCTAGCTGGAATCGATGGTGGGCTGAAGGGGGGCGAATACCCCCTCCCTATTACAGAATTATATCAAAGGAAGGATTTAAGTTACATAATTATCTCTTAAGTTTGAGATTTTGTTATATGTCTTCTCAAAACTCACTATTGGGAGAAACGTTATTTAATGAACGTTGCGTTGATGTGGGGATTCTCCCATTATTCTGTGACCATTTTGCCGGTTAATCATTCTATAATATTAACACATCACATGAGTTAATTAATTGTTTGTAAGGTGGACAGGTAAGCCAGGGAAAAATCTCGGGCATATGACCAAAAGCTGAAGTTAAAGGGTCTTCATGTGACTACAACCCGAATTTATAATCTGGTCTTAGTCTAATAAAATCCTTCTCAGCAAAATCGAAGTAAAAATGACTCAAAAGCAAATAACAGATCCAGATTTAATTAAAAATGAAACTATCAGCATTTATAACAAAAAAAAGATGATTAAATATATATATATATATATATATATATATATATATATATATATATATATATATATATATATATATATATATATATATATATATATATATACTGTGATATATAGACGTCTCTGTGTATATGCACTGAGAAATATGCACTTCTCCATGTAAATGTAGATATATTCTTCTCGGTGTACATTCACTGAGGGATATACACCTCTCGGTGTATATACACTAACGATGCACACTTCTCAGGATACAGTATATACACCACGAGATATACATTACTTTATATATACTTTTCCGTGTAGTTACCCAGTGACATATGCACTTCTGAATGTATATACCCAGAGATATACTCTCCCGACATACATACCAGAAGATGTATATACATCTAGGTGTATAAACACATTAAATAATTTAATTTAAACCACGCTTAGCACCTTGACTATCACTAGCTGCGATTTAAATCAATTCATTTCGATTATAACATTAGCTTGAGCCAGAATATCCCATGGTTCAGGGAAATATGACAGGCTTTACCGACTGTAGTTTTGTCCTCAAATGGTCCATTTGAGACCTCTGGCCTTTTCCTCCTCTAACAATTTACTCAGTCGTTATGGAATGCCATGTTTTGTCTTCCTACTGGGATATACTCAAGGTTTTCTCCTTAGGAGTTGCTGAATGTGTTATTTGTTGGAAATATGTCATTTTTAATTGGCCTAGGGAAAAGGTTTTTTTTTTTGGGGGGGGGGAGATTTTTTGGGGGGAGATTTAGTGGGTTAGATTTTTGTAATAACGGGATAGCAACAGAAGCTCCTCCCTTAACGCGTGATGGGTGTGTATTTACCTGTTGGTTGGTGGTGCTGCCGGTAGAGGACACCACCATGCAGAGACGCGCATCTCATGACCCCTTGAAAACCCCCCTTAACTCCCTTTTGAACCCCTTTCCCCCCCTCCACTTTCATCACCCCCCTCCCTGCCACTACCAATCTCCGCTTTTCCAATATATTGTTAGCATGAAAACCCGGTCTACTTTTTCTGTGTATTTTTTGTTTATTTTTTACTAAAAAAAAAATTCCGCTCTTTAAATAAATATATTAAATGAGTTGGTAAAATAATAACTATATTCCACTGTCTGTAATGTATAGAATATATTATATATCGAGGTATATTGTGCTTATATCTTATATATACGACGGTAAAAAATGTATGTCGAAAATAGAATAACAAAATCGGTGATTTCTGGACTCGTTAATAAGTCTACGGAATTTTTCATGATATTATCAACTACAGATTTTTTTTTGTGTTAAGATTGATTGGTTAATTGAGATATTAAAGAATATCGACTGATGAGAAGGTTCATTAAGGCTCCTTGTTACCTGTTTACCATCTTGTTACCTGTTTACCATCTTGTTACCTGTTTACCACCTTGCTACCTGTTTACCATCTTGTTACCTGTTTACCATCTTGTTACCTGTTTACCACCTTGTTACCTGTTTACCACCTTGTTACCTGTTTACCACCTTGTTACCTGTTTACCACCTTGTTACCTGTTTACCACCTTGTTACCTGTTTACCACCTTGTTACCTGTTTACCACCTTGCTACCTGTTTACCACCTTGTTACCTGTTTACCACCTTGTTACCTGTTTACCACCTTGTTACCTGTTTACCACCTTGTTACCTGTTTACCACCTTGTTACCTGTTTACCACCTTGTTACCTGTTTACCACCTTGTTACCTGTTTACCACCTTGTTACCTGTTTACCACCTTGTTACCTGTTTACCACCTTGTTACCTGTTTACCACCTTGTTACCTGTTTACCACCTTGTTACCTGTTTACCACCTTGTTACCTGTTTACCACCTTGTTACCTGTTTACCACCTTGTTACCTGTTTACCACCTTGTTACCTGTTTACCACCTTTTTACCACCTTGTTACCTGTTTACCACCTTGCTACCTGTTTACCACCTTGTTACCTGTTTACCACCTTGTTACCTGTTTACCACCTTGTTACCTGTTTACCACCTTGTTACCTGTTTACCACCTTGTTACCTGTTTACCATCTTGTTACCTGTTTACCACCTTGTTACCTGTTTACCACCTTGTTACCTGTTTACCACCTTGTTACCTGTTTACCACCTTGTTACCTGTTTACCACCTTGTTACCTGTTTACCACCTTGTTACCTGTTTACCACCTTGTTACCTGTTTACCATCTTGTTACCTGTTTACCACCTTGTTACCTGTTTACCACCTTGTTACCTGTTTACCACCTTGTTACCTGTTTACCACCTTGTTACCTGTTTACCACCTTGTTACCTGTTTACCACCTTGTTACCTGTTTACCACCTTGTTACCTGTTTACCACCTTGTTACCTGTTTACCACCTTGCTACCTGTTTACCACCTTGTTACCTGTTTACCACCTTGTTACCTGTTTACCACCTTGTTACCTGTTTACCATCTTGTTACCTGTTTACCACCTTGCTACCTGTTTACCACCTTGTTACCTGTTTACCACCTTGTTACCTGTTTACCACCTTGTTACCTGTTTACCATCTTGTTACCTGTTTACCACCTTGTTACCTGTTTACCACCTTGTTACCTGTTTACCACCTTTTTACCTGTTTACCACCTTGTTACCTGTTTACCACCTTGTTACCTGTTTACCATCTTGTTACCTGTTTACCACCTTGTTACCTGTTTACCACCTTGTTACCTGTTTACCACCTTGTTACCTGTTTACCACCTTGCTACCTGTTTACCACCTTGTTACCTGTTTACCACCTTGTTACCTGTTTACCATCACTCAAGAATACTTTAATATGTACAATTGTGTATACACTGTCAGTGTATACACACCGTACTGTATACACACTGTACTGTATACACACTGTACTGTATACACACTGCACTGTATACACACTGTACTGTATACACACTGTACTGTATACACACTGTACTGTATACACACTGTACTGTATACACACTGCACTGTATACACACTGTACTGTATACACACTGTACTATATACACACCGTACTGTATACACACTGTACTGTATACACACCGTACTGTATACACACTGTACTGTATACACACTGTACTGTATACACACTGTACTGTATACACACCGTACTGTATACACACCGTACTGTATACACACTGTACTGTATACACACCATACTGTATACACACTGTACTGTATACACGCCGTACTGTATGCACACTGTACTGTATACACACCGTACTGTATAAACACTGTACTGTATACACACTGTACTGTATAAACACTGTACTTTATCCGCACTGTACTGTATAAACACTGTACTGTATACACACTGTACTGTATACACACTGTACCGTATACACACTGTACTGTATACACACTTTACTGTATGCACACCGTACTGTAAACACACTGTACTGTATACACATTGTACTGTATACACACCGTACTGTATACACACCGTACTGTATAAACACTGTACTGTATGCACACTGTACTGTATAAACACTGTACTGTATACACACTGTACTGCATACACACTGTACTGTATGCACACTGTACCGTATGCACACTGTACTGTATACACACTGTACTGTATACACACCGTACTGTATTCACACAGTACTGTATAAACACTGTACTGTATACACACTGTACTGTATACACACTGTACTGTATACACACTGTACTGTATACACACTGTACTGTATACACACTGTACTGTATACTCACTGTACTGTATACACACAGTACTGTATACTCACTGTACTGTATACACAGTGTACTGTATGCACAGTATGTATACACTCCATGTATAATACTGTTACTATTAGACTATATGATATAGTAATTCCCCTAATCCTAGGCCTACGGTTTAAAGGTTTTTCCTTATAAATAAGCCTACGGTTTAAACGATCTTCCCTGTAAATAAGCCTATAGATGAGAGGGTTTTCCTTGTCACAGTTTCAAAATACTCTGCATCATCCTTCACTAATCATCTAACATAACCTCTTGTCAATGAATATATTATATATGCAATTTGAGCTACAAGAAGAACGTATAAATTTTTAATAATCCAAAGAAACCAACAATTCCTTTTCATTATTTTCTTAATATCCCAAGTTGGAAAATTTTTATTAAACGATAATTTTTTTTTTTTCATTTGTGTACGTAAAATCTTTTCCATGAAGCTCCCTGTTTATTCTATCTTCTGTTTTCATGGTGAAAAATATTTGTGTTTGAGAATGGAGGGAGGGTGAGGCTGGGAGTCGAGGCGTGAATGCCAGTGGCCCTGATGCCAACAGATCGATTTAGTGGCACTGCGCCTCCCTCTCGCCGGGGCCTGGCATGCCATTCCAATTCCCATTCTCGGGAACGCATCGCTTCCTCCACTTTTATCATCCTTCTTCAAATATATACTATTTTTTACCCCCGTGAAAGTAATTTACGAATAAACAACGTCTTGTTAGTCTTTCTTCCAGATCACTGCCTTGGGGAAGACAGACTCTATTTTTCTTAAATGTGTGTTATTTTGCAATTTAAGATCTCTTGGTATTGGAAATTAATCTCATTTGTATACTGAGTTTTCGAGGAGTAGCCTGGGAAGGTTGATGTTTCGCCCAAATTGAAGAAAGGTGATGACTAAGACTCATGTGCAGCACTTGGGTATTTTCGTTATTGTACATTTGTGTTATTTATCTGTTTGTCGGTTTTGTATAGCATATATATATATATATATATATATATATATATATATATATATATATATATATATATATATATATATATATATATATATATATATATATATATATATATATATATATATATATATATATATATATATATATATATATACATATATATATTCTCACATTATCAAGGAAGTACAAATATAACAGGGCAACAGAAAGCTTATAAGGCCGAGATATCACTTTAAGATCACATCCGCCATTACACACATCGCTTTATGATGCGAGTGAGATGGTCAAGGACTTGTCAGATATAGCTTGAATTCTTCCCAAATTTGATTAATTATAAATGAATCGAATTTGTATAATCCTAAGCCGATATTCGTCTTAAAATAAAATATATTTTTAATGAAGCTTGATACAACTTTCTCGGCTTTTTGAAAATTAATTGGATGGGTAAAATCCAATTTTTATAATATTTTTAAAGGGCATCTTGTAGACACAGCCATCAGTATTTTGGAGGGAATTTTTAATCAAAAATTTTTTTAACTGTATTCAGATTAAAAAAGGCAATGAGTTATTTTATTAAAATTCAACAGTAAAATTTATGAGCTAGACTATTTAATTTAATAAGAAAATGGTTTATATATATATATATATATTCAGGAGGCCTGGTCACAGACCGGGCAGCGGGGGCGTTGACCCCCGGAACTCTCTCCAGGTAAACTCCAGGTGAACTCCAGTTCATCTGTACCACTTAGCTCTATTGGGTAGGGTTTTGTTATACAGTCTTATTTCAAAATATTCCACGCACAAATTGCTAAGGACGGGTGAAAAAGGATTACCATTTGCCATTCCAAACTTCTGAGCGCAAAACTCGCCATCAAACGAAACATTTACAGCAAACAGTACCAAGTTTAATAAACTCAATGACTGTAGTTACTGGTAATGGTAAACAGTATTTACCGAAATCACAAACGTACTTGGGAATAAATTATTTTTCACAGTGGTTGCTATGCGTATTGTGATATGTGTTTACTGTGATTTTTTGAATATATATATATATAAATGTATATATAAAATACGAATAACCTACATTCAGTCTACTGCATACCTCACCAGGCTACTGATAAGGGTCTCTAGAAGACTGGAAACATTTGTATTTTTTTCTGTACTCTTGAATATTTGTGTGTATGTGTGTGTGTGTGTGTGTGTGTGTTTGTGTGTGTGTGTGTGTGTGTGTGTGTGTGTGTGTGTGTGTAGAACAGAGCCATATCTGTGTATAGCGACACATAGTACACAGCAGTGACTGCCACACCTGAGAGTAAGTTCTGTGTCTCGAAGATGCTGGTGTAGTTGTCTTCCTCAGGGACATTACCGTGACCCTGGTCATAGTCAGCGACATTACCGTGACCCTGGTCATCGCCAGACTATTACCATGACCCTTGTCATAGTCAAGGATAATAAACTAATTAAAGTTCACCTACGTTCTGTTGACAAGGGCTTAGCCAGGTTCCGGAGCCTCCGGCGGGCGACGGGAGCGCAGCAGCAGCGACCGCTGTCTTGCCCGTGCAAGTCTGACTGTCGAGAGATACGTCACATCTCTTAAATATTACAGACCTTGGTCTTGAAGACCACCATTGTGACGGGTCTTCCCTGTGCTTAAAAAAAGACAATCACTTGATGGATAATTGTCTTTAGCCTTCCTACCTACCCCCAATAGAAACCACCTCCCTTTAGCCTTCCTACCTACCCCCAATAGAAACCACCTCCCTTTAGCCTTCCTACCTACCCCCAATAGAAACCACCTCCCGTTAGCCTTCCTACCTACCCCCAATAGAAACCACCTCCCCTTAGCCTTCCTACCTACCCCTAATAGAAACCACCTCCCTTTAGCCTTCCTACCTACCCCCAATAGAAACCACCTCCCTTTAGCCTTCCTACCTACCCCCAATAGAAACCACCTCCCTTTAGCCTTCCTACCTACCCCCAATAGAAACCACCTCCATTTAGCCTTCCTACCTACCCCCAATAGAAACCACCTCCCCTTAGCCTTCCTACCTACCCCCAATAGAAACCACCTCCCCTTAGCCTTCCTACCTACCCCCAATAGAAACCACCTCCCCTTAGCCTTCCTAC
>NC_091358.1:3765936-3785936 GCF_038502225.1 Cherax quadricarinatus
CTCTGTCTAAAACCCTATTTAGGACTGTCTGAAACTCTATCTAAAACTCTATTGATAACTCTGTCTGAAACCCTATTTAGAACTGTCTGAAACTCTATTTAGAACTCTGTCTAAAACTCTATTGATAACTCTGTCTGAAACCCTATTTAGAACTGTCTGAAACTCTGTTTAGAACTGTCTAAAACTCTACTGATAACTCTGTCTGAAACCCTATTTAGAACTGTCTGAAACTCTATTTAGAACTGTCTAAAACTCTATTGATAACTCTGTCTAAAACCCTATTTAGAACTGTCTGAAACTCTATTTAGAACTCCGTCTAAAACTCTAGACCTCTATTTAAAACTCGATTTAACAATATATAAAGCTATTTCTTTTTTAAATCCAAATGTATTAAATTTTATAACATTTTTTTATCTCTAATTTGGTTTTGCATATTCAGTTCATTGTTCATATTCCTTTTAGTTATTCCTGGCTTCAATTTATATACTTAAATCTTATTTCTATTTATTATTCATTTACCCTCTCTAGGAGCCTAACTTCAGTAATTATTATCCATCTCTCATCTCAAGGACCTTAACTTTTGTAATTATCATTCATTTCTCATCTCAAGGACCTTAACTTTTGTAATTATCATTCATTTCTCATCTCTAGGAGCCTAACTTCAGTAATTATTATCCATCTCTCATCTCAAGGACCTTAACTTTTGTAATTATCATTCATTTCTCATCTCAAGGACCTTAACTTTTGTAATTATCATTCATTTCTCATCTCTAGGAGCCTAACTTCAGTAATTATTATCCATCTCTCATCTCAAGGACCTTAACTTTTGTAATTATCATTCATTTCTCATCTCAAGGACCTTAACTTTTGTAATTATCATTCATTTCTCATCTCAAGGACCTTAACTTCTGTAATTATTATTCATTTCTCATCTCTAGGAGCCTAACTTCAGTAATTATTATCCATTTCTCATCTCAAGGACCTTAACTTTTGTAA
The DNA here is from genome assembly GCF_038502225.1 of Cherax quadricarinatus. Taxonomy (NCBI): domain Eukaryota; kingdom Metazoa; phylum Arthropoda; class Malacostraca; order Decapoda; family Parastacidae; genus Cherax; species Cherax quadricarinatus. The sequence goes on from NC_091358.1 coordinate 3,766,933, forward strand.
TTATTATTAATTTCTCATCTCAAGGATAACTTCTGTAATTATCAGTCATTTCTCATCTCCAGGAGCCTAACTTCGGTAGTTATTATCCATTTCTCATCTCTAAGAGCCTAACTTCAGTAGTTATTATCCATTTCTCATTTCTAGGAGCCTAACTACAGTAAATATTATCCATTTCTCATCTCTAGGAGCCTAACTTCGGTAGTTATTATCCATTTCTCATTTCTAGGAGCCCAACTTCAGTAATTATTATCCATTTCTCATCTCTAAGAGCCTAACTACAGTAATTATCATCCATTTCTCATCTCAAGGAGCCTAGCTACAGTAATTATTATCCATTTCCAATCTCTAGGAGCCTAACTACAGTAATTATCATCCATTTCTCATCTCTAGGAGCCTAACTACAGCAATTATTATCCATTTCTCATCTCTAGGAGCCTAACTACAGTAATTATTATCCATTTCCCATCTCTAGGAGCCTAACTACAGTATTCTTAATCTTACTGACAAATTATCCTTCTTTACTGAATTAACTAAATTAATTTTCTCAAGTTCCTCCATGTTAAATCTATGAGGCTGGTATATATATCTCTGCAGTATTTATTTTGATACTTATTAAGATCACATTATTGGTGGTAAAGTAATACCGACGAGTGTAGCACATTTTGAACGCTTAAGTGTTTCTATTGGTGAGACGTTTCACCCGTACAACAGGCTTCTTTAGTAGACTGAAAAAAGCCTGTTGTGTAGGCGAAAGGTTTCGGTTCTGGAGGTATCTAAGTGATGCAACTGTGTCATGTTCGTTATCATCAAGATGTGCATTATTTCTATGATAATTTTATTGATATTTATATTGTTTATATACAAGATTTTAGAATGTGTATAATTTAGAAACTTGACACAATGAAGCCTGCACTGTTTATACAGTATAATATAAATTATTTATATATAATAACATTGTTTCTAAGTTAGCACAATATAAATTGTTCATGTGATCAAGTTAATGTTGATACAAACAAAAATAAACATTAATCACAATAGTTTAACCATCACTCAATTAAAAAAAAATTAATTCTGTATAAAACATTACGTAATTGACGTTTTTTTTTAACTGGGTAATGTTTTTTGTGTGTTTTTTTATGTAATAAGTTACTAATGTATATAAGTATTATCACTATTACCCACAAAACTCAATACTGTATTTAAATATAAATATTTCTATTGTAACCCTTTCTAGTAATATATATAAATATCTCCACTATAATAATAATAATAATAATAATAATAATAATAATAATAATAATAATAATAATAATAATAAAATAATAATAATTAATAATAAATAATAATATGGGAATTGTTATATATATATATATATATATATATATATATATATATATATATATATATATATATATATATATATATATAGATATAATTTTATCCAGCAATTCTCTCAATATACATTTTTCATAATGACTCTAAAATAGCATCGAGTATCTTAAAAAATTTAATACATTCTCCAATCCAATCCAGTGAAGAGCCATAAGGTTTAAAACAACGTTTTACCTACTGTAAACTAGGCAAACCCAAATACAACAAATTAATTTACAGCTAGCAGTTGGAATAGGAAGCCTGAGACGACGTTTCGCTCCCTTCTGAACCGTAAAGTTTCATTTAATCATATAAATAACATAGAAACAAGGACAGGTTTATTACGTAGACACGTGTGCATCGCTTCTCTGTCTTTACTGTCCAGATGTTTAGTCTTCCCAGCAAGTTTCTTGAACCGAAGACAGGAGGTTATAACACTGGAGATAGCTGGTACTTCAGGCTATATTTCAGGCCTTCCTGGAACACTAAGCCTAATATAACACTGGAGATAGCTGGTACTACAGGCTACATTTCGGGCCTTCCTGGAACACTAAGCCTAATATAACACTGGAGATAGCTGGTACTTCAGGCTATATTTCAGGCCTTCCTGGAACACTAAGCCTAATATAACACTGGAGATAGCTGGTACTACAGGCTACATTTCGGGCCTTCCTGGAACACTAAGCCTAATATAACACTGGAGATAGCTGGTACTACAGGCTATATTTCAGGCCTTCCTGGAACACTAAGCCTAATATAACACTGGAGATAGCTGGTACTACAGGCTATATTTCAGGCCTTCCTGGAACACTAAGCCTAATATAACACTGGAGATAGCTGGTACTACAGGCTATATTTCAGGCCTTCCTGGAACACTAAGCCTAATATAACACTGGAGATAGCTGGTACTACAGGCTACATTTCGGGCCTTCCTGGAACACTAAGCCTAATATAACACTGGAGATAGCTGGTACTACAGGCTATATTTCAGGCCTTCCTGGAACACTAAGCCTAATATAACACTGGAGATAGCTGGTACTACAGGCTACATTTCGGGCCTTCCTGGAACACTAAGCCTAATATAACACTGGAGATAGCTGGTACTACAGGCTATATTTCAGGCCTTCCTGGAACACTAAGCCTAATATAACACTGGAGATAGCTGGTACTACAGGCTACATTTCGGGCCTTCCTGGAACACTAAGCCTAATATAACACTGGAGATAGCTGGTACTACAGGCTATATTTCAGGCCTTCCTGGAACACTAAGCCTAATATAACACTGGAGATAGCTGGTACTACAGGCTATATTTCAGGCCTTCCTGGAACACTAAGCCTAATATAACACTGGAGATAGCTGGTACTACAGGCTATATTTCAGGCCTTCCTGGAACACTAAGCCTAATATAACACTGGAGATAGCTGGTACTACAGGCTACATTTCGGGCCTTCCTGGAACACTAAGCCTAATATAACACTGGAGATAGCTGGTACTACAGGCTACATTTCAGGCCTTCCTGGAACACTAAGCCTAATATAACACTGGAGATAGCTGGTACTACAGGCTACATTTCGGGCCTTCCTGGAACACTAAGCCTAATATAACACTGGAGATAGCTGGTACTACAGGCTATATTTCAGGCCTTCCTGGAACACTAAGCCTAATATAACACTGGAGATAGCTGGTACTACAGGCTACATTTCGGGCCTTCCTGGAACACTAAGCCTAATATAACACTGGAGATAGCTGGTACTACAGGCTATATTTCAGGCCTTCCTGGAACACTAAGCCTAATATAACACTGGAGATAGCTGGTACTACAGGCTATATTTCAGGCCTTCCTGGAACACTAAGCCTAATATAACACTGGAGATAGCTGGTACTACAGGCTATATTTCAGGCCTTCCTGGAACACTAAGCCTAATATAACACTGGAGATAGCTGGTACTACAGGCTACATTTCGGGCCTTCCTGGAACACTAAGCCTAATATAACACTGGAGATAGCTGGTACTACAGGCTACATTTCAGGCCTTCCTGGAACACTAAGCCTAATATAACACTGGAGATAGCTGGTACTACAGGCTACATTTCGGGCCTTCCTGGAACACTAAGCCTAATATAACACTGGAGATAGCTGGTACTACAGGCTACATTTCAGGCCTTCCTGGAACACTAAGCCTAATATAACACTGGAGATAGCTGGTACTACAGGCTACATTTCGGGCCTTCCTGGAACACTAAGCCTAATATAACACTGGAGATAGCTGGTACTACAGGCTACATTTCAGGCCTTCCTGTAACACTAAGCCTAATATAACACTGGAGATAGCTGGTACTACAGGCTACATTTCGGGCCTTCCTGGAACACTAAGCCTAATATAACACTGGAGATAGCTGGTACTACAGGCTACATTTCAGGCCTTCCTGGAACACTAAGCCTAATATAACACTGGAGATAGCTGGTACTACAGGCTACATTTCGGCCTTCCTGGAACACTAAGCCTAATATAACACTGGAGATAGCTGGTACTACAGGCTACATTTCGGGTCTTCCTGGAACACTAAGCCTAATATAACACTGGAGATAGCTGGTACTACAGGCTACATTTCGGGCCTTCCTGGAACACTAAGCCTAATATAACACTGGAGATAGCTGGTACTACAGGCTACATTTCAGGCCTTCCTGGAACACTAAGCCTAATATAACACTGGAGATAGCTGGTACTACAGGCTACATTTCGGACCTTCCTGGAACACTAAGCCTAATATAACACTGGAGATAGCTGGTACTACAGGCTACATTTCGGGCCTTCCTGGAACACTAAGCCTAATATAACACTGGAGATAGCTGGTACTACAGGCTACATTTCGGGCCTTCCTGGAACACTAAGCCTAATATAACACTGGAGATAGCTGGTACTACAGGCTACATTTCGGGCCTTCCTGGAACACTAAGCCTAATATAACACTGGAGATAGCTGCTACTACAGGCTACATTTCAGGCCTTCCTGTAACACTAAGCCTAATATTTTTACCTCTCCCCCTCCTGTTCTCTAAATTGTATTAATTGTTTCAGCATGGATAATGATAATTGTATTTCTGACTTCTAAAATAATGTTTCGAAATATATTATTATTATTATTATTATTATTATTATTATTATTATTATTATTATTATTATTATTATTATTATTATTATTATTATTATTATTATTATTATTATTATTATTATTAATATTATTATTATTATTATTATCAAAATGGATCGCTAACTCTACTAGGGTCTTTGAGATGTATAAAAGGAGAAACACATGAATAACAGTCTACTTAGGCAACGTTTCGCCTACTAGTAGCTTTTGAAATTTGAATTGAAAAGTCCCATGTGAGCAAAACGTTTTTTTTTCAATCCAGTGCCCTAAAAATGCGTATTTGCCCCATAAAAAAAAACTCTCATACAGCCCATCTTTACTGAAGTCTAAAATACTAATTTTGTCTTTTAAAAAACGTGAATTTATAAACAACAATATGTCAGTTTGTGTAGATTTATTTAGTTCTCACATTAAAATACATTAGATAAATTTATGAGTTGGAATTGATGGGTGTAAGATATGCCTATCATGGACCAATAGGCCTACTACAGTGTAAATAGGACCTGTCTTGCATGGATCAGTAGGTCTACTGCAGTGTAAGTAGGAGCTGCCTTGCATGGATCAGTAGGTCTACTGCAGTGTAAGTAGGAGCTGCCTTGTATGGATCAGTAGGTATACCACAGTGTAAGTAGGAGCTGCCTTGCATGGATCAGTAGGTCTACCACAGTGTAAGTAGGAGCTGCCTTGTATGGATCAGTAGGTCGACCACAGTGGAAGTAGGAGCTGCCTTGCATGGATCAGTAGGTCTACCACAGTGTAAGTAGGAGCTGCCTTGTATGGATCAGTAGGTCTACCACAGTGGAAGTAGGAGCTGCCTGGAATCAGCTGACAGGCTCAATCTAAATGCAAATGGGCTTTTCCTAGTATGGGCCAATAGGGGTACAGTAGTTCTATATACATTCTTATTTTCTAACTGCAAATATTGGATTGTAAAAAGTATTTCTAGCAACTTTAAAAGATTTATCAATTGCATTTCTTGGGTATTTTAAATCATTACCTATTTCATAAATTTTGGATATTTCCTCATCTATGAACTCAGGACTACAAATTCGTAAAGCTCTCAAAAACATTGATGAGAAAACAGACAGTTTGACTCTATCTTGATGCGAGGAATAATAGTGGACATAGGAACAGTTATTTGTAGGTTTTCTGTAAATTTTAAATTTTAATTCATTATTACCCTTAATAATTAAAACATCTAGAAAAGGCAATGAGTTATTTTCTTCAAACTCAACAGTAAAGTTTATAGAATGGCCTAAGCTATTTAATTTTCCAAGGAAATGGTGTATATCTACATTTTTGGGCATAAGACACAAAATATCATCAACATATCTGAACCATTTAGCTCTATTAGGGAGGATTGTGTTAAGCAACCTTGTTTCAAAAAATTCCATGTATAGGTTACTAAGAACAGGTGAAAGAGGATTTCCCATTGCCATACCAAACTTCTGAGTGTAAAACTTATCATTAAATACAAATTTTGCATCAACAATGCAAAGTTTAATAAGTTTAATGATAGTAGGAACTGGCAATGGTAAATCATAGTTAACGAGTTCTTCAGATAAGAAACTTAATAAATCATCAACAGGAACTTTCGTAAACAAGGAAGTAACATCAAAACTAACCATGTTAAAATCATTTAAGTCAGTCAAGGAGCTTAATTTATCAACCAAGTCTATGTTGTTTTTAACATTAAAGTTAGAAATTTTGCCAACAATAGGGCTCAAAATATCAACAAGCCAAGGGTCAGTTTCATATAAATTATCCAAATGGCTTGTTGATATTTTGAGCCGTATTGTTGGCAAAATTTCTAACTTTAATGTTAAAAACAACATAGACTTGGTTGATAAATTAAGCTCCTTGACTGACTTAAATGATTTTAACATGGTTAGTTTTGATGTTACTTCCTTGTTTACGAAAGTTCCTGTTGATGATTTATTAAGTTTCTTATCTGAAGAACTCGTTAACTATGATTTACCATTGCCAGTTCCTACTATCATTAAACTTATTAAACTTTGCATTGTTGATGCAAAATTTGTATTTAATGATAAGTTTTACACTCAGAAGTTTGGTATGGCAATGGGAAATCCTCTTTCGCCTGTTCTTAGTAACCTATACATGGAATTTTTTGAAACAAGGTTGCTTAACACAATCCTCCCTAATAGAGCTAAATGGTTCAGATATGTTGATGATATTTTGTGTCTTATGCCCAAAAATGTAGATATACACCATTCCCTTGGAAAATTAAATAGCTTATCCCATTCTATAAACTTTACTGTTGAGTTTGAAGAAAATAACTCATTGCCTTTTCTAGATGTTTTAATTATTAAGGGTAATAATGAATTAAAATTTAAAATTTACAGAAAACCTACAAATAACTGTTCCTATGTCCACTATTATTCCTCGCATCAAGATAGAGTCAAACTGTCTGTTTTCTCATCAATGTTTTTGAGAGCTTTACGAATTTGTAGTCCTGAGTTCATAGATGAGGAAATATCCAAAATTTATGAAATAGGCAATGATTTAAAATACCCAAGAAATGTAATTGATAAATCTTTTACAATCCAAAAAGGGACAACCAGCCTTATTCAACTAAAAATATGTTGGTTCTCCCTTACCATGAAAACTTGGTTGATATGCCTTCTCTTCTTAAGACTTTTAATATTAAAGTTGTATTCAAAAATCTTGATACAGTAAAAAAAACTTTTGATAAAGAATTCCCCCCAAAATGCTGATGGATGTGTCTATAAGATTCCTTGTAAAATTTGCGATAAAGTTTATTACGGTCAAACTGGTAAAAATCTCGAACTAAGATTAAAACAACATAAATATAGCATTAGAACTGGACAAGATTCCAATGCTCTATTTATTCATGTAAGAGATTTTAACCATCCAATTGATTTTCAAAAAGTTGAGAAAGTAGTATCAAGCAAGTCCATGGTCGACAGGAATATAATTGAATCTTGTTTCATAAAAAGCAGTTTTGACAATAATATGAATATTTCCTTTGGTTTATATAAATTAGATCCATTTATAATTAATAGAATTTGGGAAGAATTTAATAATACACTAGACAAATAAGAATTTTTAAATTTTCTTGGGTAGAATAGTTTGTAGGTGAGTTGTGCAAAGGACCTATCCAAGTTGGGTCGGCGCGCGTCAGGTGTTTAACCGTTGTGGGATCTGATAGTGAGGTGCTGGCCAGACCCCTTATATAGCTTCCTTGGATGCTTTACTTTCATAGTTCCTTGATAATGTGAGTAGTCACGAATGCGCTTGGAATTTCTCTATTCTTTCAGAGTGGTTGTTTTGCATATTCTGAAATCACCTGTTTACTGTGATCTTATTGCATATATACATGTATATATATATATATATATATATATGTATATATATATATATATATATATATATATATATATATATATATATATATATATATATATATATATATATATATATATATAAATATATATATATATATATATATACATATGTATATATATATATATATATATATATATATATATATACATATAAATATATATATATATACATTATATATATAAACATGTATATATATGTCGTGCCGAATATGTAAAACTGGTCAATTAGCAAGAACTCATTTAAAATTAAGTCCTTTCTGAAATTATCTCTTATACGTTTAAAGATATATATTTTTCATTAATATTAATGTAAAAAAAATTAATTTTGCACCAAAAGAATCTTAGAAAACTTACCTAACCTTATTATAATAAGAGCAATTTATTTTAGCCTAACCCAACTAAATATATTTTAAATACGTTTACAATAATTCAGTACTAAACAAACACAATCAAATATATTTTTCTCGTTAGGTTCAGAATGATTTTGGCGAAATTATTGCATACACAAATTTTCACTTGTCCTATATGGCAAGATGAGCGTTGCTATTTAAGCCAAGATCGCAAGTTCTGCCTATTCGGCACGACATATATATATATATATATATATATATATATATATATATATATATATATATATATATATATATATATATATATATATATATATATATATATATATATATATATATATATATATATATATATATATATATATATATATATATATATATATATATATATATATATATATATATATATATATATATATATATATATATATATATATATATATATATATTTGCTACCAGTAGCTTGGTATCTCAATGGAGAAACGTCGAGACGTCTCTCCAATAAAGTGTGAATATTGGAGGCGGTGGAATAAATGGAAAAGAGACTTGTGGCGAAACGTTTTCTCGATGTCTTGAACAGTGCATGGGTGTGTTTTTATCTGCATAATTTTGAAGTGGTCAGTCCATCAGCCTTTATTTAAGGTATTCAGCTAAATAGCCTTGAAGGCGTTCACCTTCGTAGCCTTGATTAAAGGCGTTAAGCTCTTTAGCCTTAATTGAAGTCTCTCACTTCCTTAACCTTGACTGAAGGCGTTAAGACCTTAACCTTGACTGAAGGCGTTTAGAGCCTTAACCTTGACTGAAGGCGTTTAGAGCCTTAACCTTGACTGAAGGCGTTTAGAGCCTTAACCTTGACTGAAGGCGTTTAGAGCCTTAGCCTTGACTGAAGGCGTTTAGAGCCTTAACCTTGACTGAAGGCGTTAAGACCTTAATCTTACTAGACGGTGTTGAGTCCCTCAGCTCTGATAAACCTTCTCATCAATAATAAACCCATGTGTTGCACATATGTTGCACATGTGTTTCACATGTGTTTCACATGTTTTGCACTTGTTTTATTCATCACAAAATGAAGACAGAACAAGTGGTCATCCCCATGGACAAAGATTCCAGTCTTATTCGTTCCTTGAACAAAAAAATTAGAAGATATTAGGAATAACGTTTCTAGGAAATTAAGAGAATCTAGAAAACATTCCCAAGGCAGAAAATATTTTGAAAATGGGAAAATGTATTCAAAGAAAATATTTTAGTCCATTGCTTCAAAAAATAAATCAAACCTAATTAATCCTGTGATTTTCTACCCATACGAGGGATTATTTTTGGGAACACAATACCTGGGTATTTTTTTTATTATTAATTAAGGTATTAAGGTCTTATTAACCTGTCGGTAATTCATAATTTTTATTTATTTCACCTTAGTCATATTTTCATTTATGTCGACAATACGATGTTTCGATCCAAGACGTTTAGGTCCATCCAGGTTAATGACTAACCATCCAGGATAATTACTAACCATCCAGGATAATGACTAACCATCCAGGATAATTACTAACCATCCAGGATAATGACTAACCATCCAGGATAATTACTAATCATCCAGGATAATGACTAACCATCCAGGATAATTACTAACCATCCAGGATAATTACTAACCATCCAGGATAATGACTAACCATCCAGGATAATGACTAACCATTCAGGATAATGACTAACCATCCAGGATAATTACTAACCATCCAGGATAATTACTAACCATCCAGGATAATTACTAACCATCCAGGATAATAACTAACCATCCAGAATAATAATTAACCATCCAGGATAATAATTAACCATCCAGAATAATAACTAACCATCCAGGATAATAACTAACCATCCAGAATAATAACTAACCATCCAGGATAATAACTAACCATCCAGAATAATAACTAACCATCCAGGATAATAATTAACCATCCAGGATAATTACTAACCATCCAGAATAATAACTAACCATCCAGGATAATAATTAACCATCCAGTATAATGTGTTAACATGAGCCAATAAACTCTACGGTGTCTCCTCGTATATTTCTATTTTATAAGAAAGTTCAGCTTGAATCCCGAAATTCCAGGAAGGTTCCTTGATGCCGGTGAAAAGGCTCGTCATCCAGGGTGCCGGAGCTATCCTGTGAAGGGCTCTTGATCCAGGGCACTGTTGCTACCCTTCACTGCGCAGTTATAATTATTTCTGAGACTTTTTCATTATTTTTATTGGGAAATCTTTTCGTCTCTCTGTTTATCGATGCATTCTTTACGTACATGGAATGGTAAACCCGTATGGGTTAATCAGCACAAGGCGTGGTGGAGGCTCGATCCACCGTGTACTGGTCTCCATGCTGAAATTTTGTCCTGGTAGTGGATTTGACCGCTGGTGACTGGTCCATGACTGATGAATGGTCCATGACTGGTGACTGGTCCATGGCTGGTGACTGGTCCATGACTGGTGACTGGTCCATGGCTGGTGACTGGTCCATGACTGGTGACTGGTCCATGACTGGTGACTGGTCCATGACTGGTGACTGGTCCATGACTGGCGACTGGTCCATGACTGGTGACTGGTCCATGACTGATGACTGGTCCATGACTGGTGACTGGTCCATGGCTGGTGACTGGTCCATGACTGGTGACTGGTCCATGACTGGTGACTGGTCCATGACTGGTGACTGGTCCATGGCTGGTGACTGGTCCATGACTGATGACTGGTCCATGACTGGTGACTGGTCCATGGCTGGTGACTGGTCCATGGCTGGTGACTGGTCCATGACTGGTGACTGGTCCATGGCCGGTGACTGGTCCATGACTGGTGACTGGTCCATGACTGGTGACTGGTCCATGACTGGCGACTGGTCCATGGCTGGTGACTGGTCCATGACTGGTGACTGGTCCATGGCTGGTGACTGGTCCATGACTGATGACTGGTCCATGACTGGTGACTGGTCCATGGCTGGTGACTGGTCCATGACTGATGACTGGTCCATGACTGGTGACTGGTGCATGACTGGTGAGCGGTCCATGACTGATGACTGGTCCATGGCAGGTGACTGGTCCATAATAGGTGACTGATCCATGACAGGTGACTAGTCTCTGATAGGTGCCTAATCCATGGTTGATGACTGGTGCATGACAGGTGACTGGTTCATGACAGGTGACTGGTCCATGACAGGTGACTGATCACAACAGGTGACTAGTCCACAACAGGTGACTAGTCCACAACAGGTGACTAGTCCACAACAGGAGACTGATCCATGATGGGTGATTAATCCACGACAGGTGACTGGTCCACGGCTGGTAACTGGTCCATGACAGGTGTCTGGTCCATGACAGGTGACTGGCCCATGACAGGTGACTGATCACAACAGGTGACTAGTCCACGACAGGTGATTGATCCATGACAGGTGACTAGTCCACGACAGGTGACTAGTCCACGACAGGTGACTAGTCCACGACAGGTGGCTAGTCCACGACAGGTGACTAGTCCACGACAGGTGACTAGTCCACGACAGGTGACTGATCCATGGCTGTTGACTGGTCCATGGCAGGTGACTGGTCCATGGCTGTTGACTGGTCCATGGCAGGTAACTGGTCCATGACAGGTTACTAGTCCCTGACGAGGTACATCACTCCTGAAGCATAACAGAGGTACAATACTCGTGTATACCGAAGTCAATATTGTACTATACCATATATCATAACTGACAGAATGGTATTAAGGTAACGTCACTTGTCAAGCACATCACCACTATCGAGTTAGGTAAACAAAAACACAAGTGTAACTAATGTGACATTTTACTGTGGCAACGTTTCGCTCTCCAGGAACTTTATCAAGCCGTTACAAACAATACATAGACACAGATAGTATTTATAGATATTAAAGTGAGGTGCAATGCGTAATATAATCGTTGTAGCGGTATTAGTAGTAGTAATACGAATAGTAGTAGTATTTGTGGTAGTAGTAGTAGCAGCAACTATGTGATGGCGGGATTTGTTGTTTTGAGGTGAATTCTCTACAACTCTTTGGCTAATCTCTGGCCAAAGCCTTGGTCTTGACCTTTTTCAACAATAACATGAATTATTTTTCATGAAGGAACTGCCTAGTATGGGTCAGTAGTCCTTCTACAGTGCTCCTCCATTCCTCTCTCTTGTTATATAAGTCGAGAAATCTCTGGATAAAGTCCCTGGTTGGAGTACACCAGCAAGGGGAAACAAATGCGTTTTAAACTGGCATGGTCTTCGGTGTTTTGAAAGACTGGCTCCTCTGGTTTAGGCTGAGAGTAAATATGTACATGAACGAGCATAAGAATGTTTGTGTTATTCACTAGTATTGATGGAAATCTGTTTGAAGTTACAACAGTAGAGTTGTTAGTGGTGACGTGTGTTCAGTGTTTGTAGTTACAACAGCAGAGTTATGTTAGTGGTGACCTGTGTTCAGTGTTTGTAGTTACAACAGTAGAGTTGTTAGTGGTGACGTGTGTTCAGTGTTTGTAGTTACAACAGCAGAGTTATGTTAGTGGTGACCTGTGTTCAGTGTTTGTAGTTACAACAGTAGAGTTGTGTTAGTGGTGACCTGTGTTCAGTGTTTGTAGTTACAACAGCAGAGTTGTGTTAGTGGTGACCTGTGTTCAGTGTTTGTAGTTACAACAGCAGAGTTATGTTAGTGGTGACCTGTGTTCAGTGTTTGTAGTTACAACAGCAGAGTTGTGTTAGTGGTGACCTGTGTTCAATGTTTGTAGTTACAACAGCAGAGTTGTGTTAGTGGTGACCTGTGTTCAGTGTTTGTAGTTACAACAGCAGAGTTGTGTTAGTGGTGACGTGTGTTCAGTGTTTGTAGTTACAACAGCAGAGTTGTGTTAGTGGTGACCTGTGTTCAGTGTTTGTAGTTACAACAGCAGAGTTATGTTAGTGGTGACCTGTGTTCAGTGTTTGTAGTTACAACAGCAGAGTTGTGTTAGTGGTGTCCTGTGTTCAGTGTTTGTAGTTACAACAGCAGAGTTATGTTAGTGGTGACCTGTGTTCAGTGTTTGTAGTTACAACAGCAGAGTTGTGTTAGTGGTGACCTGTGTACAGTGTTTGTAGTTACAACAGCAGAGTTGTGTTAGTGGTGACGTGTGTTCAGTGTTTGTAGTTACAACAGCAGAGTTATGTTAGTGGTGACCTGTGTTCAGTGTTTGTAGTTACAACAGTAGAGTTGTGTTAGTGGTGACCTGTGTTCAGTGTTTGTAGTTACAACAGTAGAGTTGTGTTAGTGGTGACCTGTGTTCAGTGTTTGTAGTTACAACAGCAGAGTTGTGTTAGTGGTGACCTGTGTTCAGTGTTTGTAGTTACAACAGCAGAGTTATGTTAGTGGTGTCACGTGTTCAGTGTTTGTAGTTACAACAGCAGAGTTATGTTAGTGGTGACCTGTGTTCAGTGTTTGTAGTTACAACAGCAGAGTTGTGTTAGTGGTGACCTGTGTTCAGTGTTTGTAGTTACAACAGCAGAGTTGTGTCAGTGGTGTCCTGTGTTCAGTGTTTGTAGTTACAACAGCAGAGTTATGTTAGTGGTGACCTGTGTTCAGTGTTTGTAGTTACAACAGCAGAGTTGTGTTAGTGGTGTCCTGTGTTCAGTGTTTGTAGTTACAACAGCAGAGTTGTGTTAGTGGTGACCTGTGTTCAGTGTTTGTAGTTACAACAGCAGAGTTGTGTTAGTGGTGACCTGTGTTCAGTGTTTGTAGTTACAACAGCAGAGTTGTGTTAGTGGTGTCCTGTGTTCAGTGTTTGTAGTTACAACAGCAGAGTTGTGTTAGTGGTGACCTGTGTTCAGTGTTTGTAGTTACAACAGCAGAGTTGTGTTAGTGGTGACCTGTGTTCAGTGTTTGTAGTTACAACAGCAGAGTTGTGTTAGTGGTGTCCTGTGTTCAGTGTTTGTAGTTACAACAGCAGAGTTGTGTTAGTGGTGACCTGTGTTCAGTGTTTGTAGTTACAACAGCAGAGTTGTGTTAGTGGTGACCTGTGTTCAGTGTTTGTAGTTACAACAGCAGAGTTGTGTTAGTGGTGTTCTGTGTTCAGTGTTTGTAGTTACAACAGCAGAGTTGTGTTAGTGGTGACCTGTGTTCAGTGTTTGTAGTTACAACAGCAGAGTTGTGTTAGTGGTGACCTGTGTTCAGTGTTTGTAGTTACAACAGCAGAGTTGTGTTAGTGGTGTCCTGTGTTCAGTGTTTGTAGTTACAACAGCAGAGTTGTGTTAGTGGTGACCTGTGTTCAGTGTTTGTAGTTACAACAGCAGAGTTGTGTTAGTGGTGACCTGTGTTCAGTGTTTGTAGTTACAACAGCAGAGTTGTGTTAGTGGTGTCCTGTGTTCAGTGTTTGTAGTTACAACAGCAGAGTTGTGTTAGTGGTGACCTGTGTTCAGTGTTTGTAGTTACAACAGCAGAGTTGTGTTAGTGGTGTCCTGTGTTCAGTGTTTGTAGTTACAACAGCAGAGTTGTGTTAGTGGTGACCTGTGTTCAGTGTTTGTAGTTACAACAGCAGAGTTGTGTTAGTGGTGTCCTGTGTTCAGTGTTTGTAGTTACAACAGCAGAGTTGTGTTAGTGGTGACCTGTGTTCAGTGTTTGTAGTTACAACAGCAGAGTTGTGTTAGTGGTGACCTGTGTTCAGTGTTTGTAGTTACAACAGCAGAGTTGTGTTAGTGGTATCCTGTGTTCAGTGTTTGTAGTTACAACAGCAGAGTTATGTTAGTGGTGACCTGTGTTCAGTGTTTGTAGTTACAACAGCAGAGTTGTGTTAGTGGTGACCTGTGTTCAGTGCTTGTAGTTACAACAGCAGAGTTGTGTTAGTGGTGACCTGTGTTCAGTGTTTGTAGTTACAACAGCAGAGTTGTGTTAGTGGTGACCTGTGTTCAGTGTTTGTAGTTACAACAGCAGAGTTGTGTTAGTGGTGACCTATGTTCAGTGTTTGTAGTTACAACAGCAGAGTTGTGTTAGTGGTGACCTGTGTTCAGTGTTTGTAGTTACAACAGCAGAGTTGTGTTAGTGGTGACCTGTGTTCAGTGTTTGTAGTTACAACAGCAGAGTTGTGTTAGTGGTGACCTGTGTTCAGTGTTTGTAGTTACAACAGCAGAGTTGTGTTAGTGGTGACCTGTGTTCAGTGTTTGTAGTTACAACAGCAGAGTTGTGTTAGTGGTGACCTGTGTTCAGTGTTTGTAGTTACAACAGCAGAGTTGTGTTAGTGGTGACCTGTGTTCAGTGTTTGTAGTTACAACAGCAGAGTTGTGTTAGTGGTGACCTGTGTTCAGTGTTTGTAGTTACAATAGTAGAGTTGTGTTAGTGGTGACCTGTGTTCAGTGTTTGTAGTTACAACAGCAGAGTTGTGTTAGTAGTGTCCTGTGTTCAGTGTTTGTAGTTACAACAGCAGAGTTGTGTTAGTGGTGACCTGTGTTCAATGTTTGTAGTTACAACAGCAGAGTTGTGTTAGTGGTGACCTGTGTTCAATGTTTGTAGTTACAACAGCAGAGTTGTGTTAGTGGTGACCTGTGTTCAATGTTTGTAGTTACAACAGCAGAGTTGTGTTAGTGGTGACCTGTGTTCAGTGTTTGTAGTTACAACAGCAGAGTTGTGTTAGTGGTGACCTGTGTTCAGTGTTTGTAGTTACAACAGCAGAGTTGTGTTAGTGGTGACCTGTGTTCAGTGTTTGTAGTTACAACAGCAGAGTTGTGTTAGTGGTGACCTGTGTTCAGTGTTTGTAGTTACAACAGCAGAGTTGTGTTAGTGGTGACCTGTGTTCAGTGTTTGTAGTTACAATAGTAGAGTTGTGTTAGTGGTGACCTGTGTTCAGTGTTTGTAGTTACAACAGCAGAGTTATGTTAGTAGTGTCCTGTGTTCAGTGTTTGTAGTTACAACAGCAGAGTTGTGTTAGTGGTGACCTGTGTTCAGTGTTTGTAGTTACAACAGCAGAGTTGTGTTAGTGGTGACCTGTGTTCAGTGTTTGTAGTTACAACAGCAGAGTTGTGTTAGTAGTGTCCTGTGTTCAGTGTTTGTAGTTACAACAGCAGAGTTGTGTTAGTGGTGACCTGTGTTCAATGTTTGTAGTTACAACAGCAGAGTTGTGTTAGTGGTGACCTGTGTTCAATGTTTGTAGTTACAACAGCAGAGTTGTGTTAGTGGTGACCTGTGTTCAATGTTTGTAGTTACAACAGCAGAGTTGTGTTAGTGGTGACCTGTGCTCAATGTTTGTAGTCACAACAACTCTGTGTTTCACTATTTTATTCCGCTCTTCTGTGTTACACGACTGTGTGCATTTTTTTTTTAATATATTTTTACGCCACTTTATCTAATTTTTCAAACATGGCGTCTTGTCCGCCTTGTTAATGATCCTAAAAAAAATACTTCCCTCTGGGGTGAATTATAGGTGAAAAAAACATTGTTTTTTCACCCATAATTTGTTTTCGTTTTTTTATTTATCCCCCTGTCAAGTATTGAGGGATTTTTTTTTTCGGAGATTTCAGCTATAAATCTTAACTCATTTCATAGCTCGTCTCTTCACTATTTGTGTTCTGTCAAGATATTTTTCTTAATTAGTTAAGTCTACTATTGCATATTCTGGTTTTGGTCTAATATTGTGAATATTTCTCCAGCATTTCCTCGTCTATTACGTCTGAAGGATTTTTTAATAGTTTGTTAGTGTTGTTGCATTTTATTTTTTTTTAAGATCTCTTTACTTTGATCTACTAGTTGTGATTATTTTTAATGATTCCTCTCTCTCTCTCTCTCTCTCTCTCTCTCTCTAT
This sequence comes from Cherax quadricarinatus, assembly GCF_038502225.1. Lineage (NCBI taxonomy): Eukaryota > Metazoa > Arthropoda > Malacostraca > Decapoda > Parastacidae > Cherax > Cherax quadricarinatus. Next base: position 3,783,990 of record NC_091358.1, read on the forward strand.
TTACACAGGGTTTGACAAGGTTAAGTTAAATCCCTAGTTTTATTGACAAGCTATTTACAAGTTAAGGATCCCTAGCTTTATTGACAAGCTATTTACAGGTTAAGGATCCCTAGCTTTATTGACAAGCTATTTACAAGTTAAGGATCCCTAGTTTTATTGACAAGCTATTTACAGGTTAAGGATCCCTAGCTTTATTGACAAGCTATTTACAGGTTAAGGATCCCTAGCTTTATTGACAAGCTATTTACAAGTTAAGGATCCCTAGTTTTATTGACAAGCTATTTACAGGTTAAGGATCCCTAGCTGTATTGACAAGCTATTTACAGGTTAAGGATCCCTAGCTTTATTGACAAGCTATTTACAAGTTAAGGATCCCTAGTTTTATTGACAAGCTATTTACAGGTTAAGGATCCCTAGTTTTATTGACAAGCTATTTACAGGTTAAGGATCCCTAGCTTTATTGACAAGCTATTTACAGGTTAAGGATCCCTAGTTTTATTGACAAGCTATTTACAGGTTAAGGATCCCTAGCTTTATTGACAAGCTATTTACAGGTTAAGGATCCATAGCTTTATTGGCAAGCTATTTACAGGTTAAGGATCCCTGGCTTTATTGACAAGCTATTTACAAGTTAAGGATCCCTAGTTTTATTGACAAGCTATTTACAGGTTAAGGATCCCTAGCTTTATTGACAAGCTATTTACAAGTTAAGGATCCCTAGCTTTATTGACAAGCTATTTACAGGTTAAGGATCCCTAGCTTTATTGACAAGCTATTTACAAGTTAAGGATGCCTAGTTTTATTGACAAGCTATTTACAGGTTAAGGATCCCTAGCTGTATTGACAAGCTATTTACAGGTTAAGGATCCCTAGCTTTATTGACAAGCTATTTACAAGTTAAGGATCCCTAGCTTTATTGACAAGCTATTTACAGGTTAAGGATCCCTAGCTTTATTGACAAGCTATTTACAGGTTAAGGATCCCTAGCTTTATTGACAAGCTATTTACAGGTTAAGGATCCCTAGTTTTATTGACAAGCTATTTACAGGTTAAGGATCCCTAGCTTTATTAACAAGCTATTTACAGGTTAAGCATCCCTAGCTTTATTGTCAAGCTATTTACAGGTTAAGGATCCCTAGCTTTATTGATAAGCTATTTACAGGTTAAGGATCCCTAGCTTTATTGATAAGCTATTTACAGGTTAAGGATCCCTAGCTTTATTGACAAGCTATTTACAGGTTAAGGATCCCTAGCTTTATTGACAAGCTATTTACAGGTTAAGGATCCCTAGCTTTATTGACAAGCTATTTACAAGTTAAGGATCCCTAGCTTTATTGACAAGTTATTTACAGGTTAAGGACCCCTGGCTTTATTTGCAAGCTATTTACAGGTTAATGATCACTAGCTTTATTGACAAGCTATTTACAGGTTAATGATCACTAGCTTTATTGACAAGCTATTTACAGGTTAAGGATCCCTAGCTTTATTGACAAGCTCTTTACAGGTTAAGGATCCCTAGCTTTATTGGCAAGCTATTTACAGGTTAAGGATCCCTAGCTTTATTGAAAAGTTATTTACAGGTTAAGGATCCCTAGTTTTATTGACAAGCTATTTACAGGTTAAGGATCCCTAGCTTTATTGACAAGCTATTTACAGGTTAAGGACCCCTAGCTTTATTGACAAGCAATTTACAGGTTAAGGATCCCTAGCTTTATTGACAAGTTATTTACAGGTTAAGGATCCCTAGCTTTATTGACAAGTTATTTACAGGTTAAGGATCCCTGGCTTTATTTGCAAGCTATTTACAGGTTAATGATCACTAGCTTTATTGACAAGCTATTTACAGGTTAATGATCACTCGCTTTATTGACAAGCTATTTACAGGTTAAGGATCCCTAGCTTTATTGACAAGCTCGTTACAGGTTAAGGATCCCTAGCTTTATTGGC
>NC_091358.1:3790936-3855936 GCF_038502225.1 Cherax quadricarinatus
GCCTACAGGAGTCACCTTCCGTGCCTACAGGAGTCACCTTCCGTGTCTACAGGAGTCACCTTCCGTGCCTGCAGGACTCACCTTCTGTGCCTACAGGAGTCACCTTCTGTGCCTACAGGAGTCACCTTCCGTGCCTACGGGAGTCACCTTCCGTGCCCACAGGAGTCACCTTCTGTGCCTACAGGAGTCACCTCCGCGCCTACAGGAGTCGCCTTCCGTGTCTACATGAGTTACCTTCCGTGCCTACAGGAGTCACCTTCCGTGCCTACAGGAGTCACCTTCCGCGCCTACAGGAGTCGCCTTCCGTGTCTACATGAGTTACCTTCCGTGCCTACAGGAGTCACCTTCCGTGCCTACAGGAGTCACCTTCCGCGCCTACAGGAGTCGCCTTCCGTGTCTACATGAGTTACCTTCCGTGCCTACAGGAGTCACCTTCCGTGCCTACAGGAGTCACCTTCCGTGCCTACAGGAGTCACCTTCCGTGCCTACAGGAGTCACCTTCCGTGCCTACAGGAGTCACCTTCCGTGCCTACAGGAGTCACCTTCCGTGTCTACAGGAGTCACCTTCCGTGCCTGCAGGACTCACCTTCTGTGCCTACAGGAGTCACCTTCCGTGTCTACAGGAGTCACCTTCCGTGCCTACAGGAGTCACCTTCCGTGCCTACAGGAGTCACCTTCCGTGTCTACAGGAGTCACCTTCCGTGTCTACAGGAGTCACCTTCCGTGCCTACAGGAGTCACCTTCCGTGCCTACAGGAGTCACCTTCCATGCCTACAGGAGTCACCTTCCGTGCCTACAGGAGTCAAACTAATGTATCCCCTTCAATATCCAATATCTCTTAGTATATCTCTCAAAAGCTTCGAGAGTTTTCTCATAGCAGCAACCAGGCCTTGAATCTGGCCTACCTGGAGCTCGCCTCATCAAAAACAAATCATAAATAGGCCTAAATAGATTTACTGACAAGAAACGTGACGCTGACAAGAAGTATAGCCTAGTTTTAGTCTCGAATACATCGAAAAAAAATATTTCCTATAACACTCGCCCCTTTTATAGCAAATCTTAGCCAAGTCTGCTGCTCTGATTATGGATCAGAATGTCAACAGGAGATAATTTTGAATATTAAAATGGTATAAAATACCGACAGGTTGTTAGGTAAGACACATATGCAACAGTTAGGTACCTTTATTTCGAAACGTTTCGCCTACACAGTAGGTAGAAGATACTTTAAGTATCTTCTGCTTCTATCAACTTTTCTGTACTCGACTGAAGAAGCCTACTGTGTAGGCGAAACGTTTCGAAATAAAGATACCTAACTGTTGCATATGTGTCTTACCTAACAGGAGATATCTTGAGGATATCTCTCCAGGAGAGAACCCGCAGTAATGGATTTAAATTAGAAAAGTTGGTTTGGAAATAGGGTAGTTGATGAGTGGAACAGTCTACCTAGTTGGGTTATTGAGGCTGTAACTTTGGGTAGTTTCAAACTTAGGTTGGATAAGTACATGAGTGGGAGGGGTTGGATTTGAGTGGGACTTTCACATCAGAGATTATTTTTGGGTAGCATTGAAAATTGGGTTGGGCAAATGTTTTGTTAGTGGGATGAATTGTAAAGGACCTGCCTAGTATGGGCCAACAGGCTTGCTGCAGTGTTCCTCCTTTCTTATGTTCTTATGTTCTTATTATTTTAATAAGTACCGTAATCATCCCCATAAGAAAATTTTTTATTTTAATAACTACCGTAATCATCCCCATAAGAAAATTTTTTATTTTAATAACTACCGTTATCATCCCCATAAGAAAAATTTCAACATCTTATCATGGCATATAAATAACTCAACATTACCGAAAATTGATTAGCCAATAGAATATTGGGGTTCAACTGCTGGGGAAATTAAAAGAATTTAGAAAACTCCTTCCAAAAAAATAGACATTATTAAGCTTCCAGAAATAAATAATACTCTGTAAATTAAGAAATTATTCTCAGCTAGAAATTCTGTAAACAAAAGGCTAATATTATATTAAATTATATGTAATCTAACTAATAGTATCCCAGATACAGTAAGAATACTTATATGGTATAAATTTTGGTAATAAATACCGACCAGTAAGAATATGTATACTGAGGTGTACGTCTGTCAGTGTACTTATACTCAGAGTTTATCTTCTCTGTTTTGGGAATTAAAGAATTGTTGTACAGGTGACAAGCAATTTTAATGAGCCTTTGGGAAGTTGATAGGCTTAAAGCTTAATATACCATCCAGCGTCGGTGAGCATATAACTAGCAGCAGCAGCAGCAGCACCGGCAGCAGCACCAGCAGCACCAGCACCAGCAGCACCACCAGCACCACCAGCAGCACCACCAGCAGCAGCAGCACCAGCAGCACCAGCAGCACCAGCAGCACCAGCAGCAGCACCAGCACCACCAGTAGCAGCACCAGCACCACCAGCAGCAGCACCAGCAGCAGCACCAGCAGCAGCACCAGCAGCACCAGTAGCACCAGCACCACCAGCACCACCACCAGCACCACCAGCACCACCAGCACCACCAGCACCACCAGCACCACCAGCACCACCAGCACCACCAGCACCACCAGCTTCCCTCAATCATTATTACCACCGACCCTTCCGAGTCAGTTTTTGATAGATCCGGCCAATCATACTTCGAGAACAATACATTTGAGTCAGTGTACACGGGTCTCCACGGAACCTACACATTCTGTAATGTAAAAAGAAAATCTCTTACAGAAAATCTTCAAGTTTAGTTCAGAAGTTTTTCTTAGGCCTTAGGCACTATACCCATTATGCCTAAATGGATAGTCCAGGCCTACCAATGAAATTTTCTGAAATAACCCCAAAATTCAAAAAGTTCCCCAACTAAAATATCTCCGATTATATATAAGAAAACTATATATCTATGGAAATATCTTGGGGATTTTGTTAATATGGTGTCAGCATGTCTCTGGCAAGACAGTTGAGTGAATGATTATGATAGTTTTTCTTCTTTTTTGGGTCACCGTACCTTGGTGTGAAACTGCCGATGTGTTAATAAAAAAAAACACTAAGATCGCACCAATCCATATATCTAACAAATATAAAATCTATAAATACTAGATAAACTATTTTAAACACCAACTCAGTTTCAGACCGAGCCGCGGGGGCGTTGACCCCCGAAACCCTCCCCAGGTATACTCCAGGTATACTCCAGGTATACTCTAGGTATACTCCAGGTATACTCTAGGTATACTCCATGTATACTCCAGGTATATTCTAGGTATACTCCAGGTATACTCCAGGTATACTCTAGGTATACTCCAGGTATACTCCAGGTATACTCCAAGTATGCTCCAGGTATACTCTAGGTATACTAGAGGTATACTCCAGGTATACTCTAGGTATACTCCATGTATACTCCAGGTATACTCCAGGTATACTCCAGGTATACTCCAAGTATGCTCCAAGTATGCTCCAGGTATACTCTAGGTATACTAGAGGTATACTCCAGGTATACTCCAGGTATATAATCAAAATAACATTCCTAATCCTTTCCAATGTGGATTTAGACCCAATAAAAGCGCAAAATGACTATATTAAAGCTTCTAGACGTGATTTATACAGCACTAAATGAAAGTAAATACGAATAAACGAAAAGGACAGGAGGATCGAACCGTGGCACGACGGTTCGAACCTCTTGCCGGCACGACGGTTCGAACCTCTTGCCGGCACGACGGTTCGAACCTCTTGCCGGCACGACGGTTCGAACCTCTTGCCGGCACGACGGTTCGAACCTCTTGCCGGCACGACGGTTCGAACCTCTTGCCGGCACGACGGTTCGAACCTCTTGCCGGCACGACGGTTCGAACCTCTTGCCGGCACGACGGTTCGAACCTCTTGCCGGCACGACGGTTCGAACCTCTTGCCGGCACGACGGTTCGAACCTCTTGCAGGCACGACGGTTCGAACCTCTTGCCGGCACGACGGTTCGAACCTCTTGCCGGCACGACGGTTCGAACCTCTTGCCGGCACGACGGTTCGAGCCTCTTGCCGGCACGACGGTTCGAACCTCTTGCCGGCACGACGGTTCGAACCTCTTGCCGGCACGACGGTTCGAACCTCTTGCCGGCACGACGGTTCGAACCTCTTGCCGGCACGACGGTTCGAACCTCTTGCCGGCACGACGGTTCGAACCTCTTGCCGGCACGACGGTGCGACCCTCGTGCCGGCACGACGGTTCGAACCTCTTGCCGGCACGACGGTTCGAACCTCTTGCCGGCACGACGGTTCGAACCTCTTGCCGGCACGACGGTTCGAACCTCTTGCCGGCACGACGGTTCGAACCTCTTGCCGGCACGACGGTTCGAACCTCTTGCCGGCACGACGGTTCGAACCTCTTGCCGGCACGACGGTTCGAACCTCTTGCCATCTTCCTGCTTATTCATTAACAGTTATTCATTACGACTTAATACGAATTCACCGTAGTTCGAATTTCTAACTATTGGTTATAAAAACAAAAGTCACAAGCAAAGGGGACCTTTGTTAGTACGACGTTTCACCCACCTGAAGCTTCATCATGTACCTAATAAATCCTTACTTGGGTGAAACGTTGTTTCGCTTCTTTGCATATCTCGTTAAATCACTCGTTAGCTACGTTATACATTAACTAACTTCAAACTTAAACTTTGAAGAAAAATTATCTTCAAATCTTGTTCATCTTGTTCATCGTGTTCATTATGTTCATTTTGTTCATCACGAAATCGTAATGACACGAGTGCAAACAAACCATACCACGGGTGGGGTTAGAACCCGCGATCTGAGAGTCACATAACGCGACAGTCTGGAGTTTTGAGACTCTCTGATCGCGGGTTCTAACCCCATCCGTGGTATGGTTTACCAGCAGCAACTCTAAGAAAATGACTTAGACAGATGTGCAACACTAGATACCTAAATATTGCACAGGTGTCTCACTCATCAAGAAACCCAATAGATATGCGTAAATCACTTTGTTTGACTTTTTGAGGGGTTTTCCTAGGTAATTTACACATATGTTACTATGGAAAACAACCACTGTGAGAAAATAGCAAAATTCTAAGCACTTTCGTGACTTCTCACATTATCAAGGAACTATGATAATGAACTATAGTTAACTACAGTTCCTTGATAATGTGAGAAGCCACGAAAGTGCTTGGAATTTTGCTATTTTTTTCACAGTGGTTGTTTGCATATTATGATATCACCTGTTTACTGTGATCTTATTGCATATGTTACTATGTATGATAATTGTATTAATGTGAACCTGTATCTAAATAAACTCGTAATTATTTTATACCATTGATTTACAGGGGTTGAAGAAAATAATATAAATAACTCGTTCTTTGACATTTTTTTATTTTCAATAAGGAGTTGGTTTTTGATTTGTAGCCAAAACAGCAGCGATTCTTAGATGGATTGATTCATATAGAATCTGAACAGAATCCAGGGGAATACTGAGTCCTTTCTCGTGTATTTAAGTTGGTAAAATTACTGACATGTATTACTATTATAATTAATATTACTACTGCTACTGCTACTAGTGTTATACTAATATTACTACTGCTAATGCTACTAGTGTTATACTAATATTACTACTGCTAATGCTGCTAGTGTTATACTAATATTACTACTGCTAATGCTGCTAGTGTTATACTAATATTACTACTGCTAATGCTGCTAGTGTTATACTAATATTACTACTGCTAATGCTACTAGTGTTATACTAATATTACTACTGCTAATGCTACTAGTGTTATACTAATATTACTACTGCTAATGCTACTAGTGTTATACTAATATTACTACTGCTAATGCTGCTAGTGTTATACTAATATTACTACTGCTAATGCTGCTAGTGTTATACTAATATTACTACTGCTAATGCTGCTAGTGTTATACTAATATTACTACTGCTAATGCTGCTAGTGTTATACTAATATTACTACTGCTAATGCTGCTAGTGTTATACTAATATTACTACTGCTAATGCTGCTAGTGTTATACTAATATTACTACTGCTAATGCTGCTAGTGTTATACTAATATTACTACTGCTAATGCTACTAGTGTTATACTAATATTACTACTGCTAATGCTACTAGTGTTACACTAATATTACTACTGCTAATGCTGCTAGTGTTATACTAATATTACTACTGCTAATGCTACTAGTGTTACACTAATATTACTACTGCTAATGCTACTAGTGTTACACTAATATTACTACTGCTAATGCTGCTAGTGTTACACTAATATTACTACTGCTAATGCTGCTAGTGTTATACTAATATTACTACTGCTAATGCTGCTAGTGTTATACTAATATTACTACTGCTAATGCTGCTAGTGTTATACTAATATTACTACTGCTAATGCTGCTAGTGTTATACTAATATTACTACTGCTAATGCTGCTAGTGTTACACTAATATTACTACTGCTAATGCTGCTAGTGTTACACTAATATTACTACTGCTAATGCTGCTAGTGTTACACTAATATTACTACTGCTAATGCTACTAGTATTACACCTCACCTTAGGCCTGTATATACCCTCTGTGTCCGTGTGTTTGTAACAGCTTGATAAAGTTCCTGGAGAGCGAAATGTTGCACTTGTGTCTTTTATCTAACAATATCTACTCTAACTTTTCTTAAGACGAAGTTGGAGGAAATCGGTTCCTAATTTGGTTGATCCAGTTGACCCCCACAGATGTTCCATAATGTTTAGATTCGGTGATTGTGAATGTCAATCAGAATGTTCAGCTTCACTTTCATGTTGTTCCTGACAATTATGAATAACTCTAGTGGTGTATTATCGTCTTGGAAGATAACGCAAAAAAGATTATTCAGTTATTCGACAGTTCAGCCAGCAGGTGTTCATGTTATTTTGCCCGACACGAACGGTGAATATTGGTGTACCATAAGGTACCAACTTTGGTCCACCTCTCTTCCTCGTATCACAAACACGAACAGTGAATATTGGTGTACCATAAGGTACCAACTTCGGTCCACCTCTCTTCCTCGTATCACAAACACGAACGGTGAATATTGGTGTACCATAAGGTACCAACTTTGGTCCACCTCTCTTCCTCGTATCACAAACACGAACGGTGAATATTGGTGTACCATAAGGTACCAACTTTGGTCCACCTCTCTTCCTCGTATCACAAACACGAACAGTGAATATTGGTGTACCATAAGGTACCAACTTTGGTCCACCTCTATTCCTCGTATCACCAACACGAACGGTGAATATTGGTGTACCATAAGGTATCAACTTTGGTCCACTTCTCTTCCTTGTATCACCAACACGAACGGTGAATATTGGTGTACCATAAGGTATCAACTTTGGTCCATTTCTCTTCCTTGTATCACCAACACGAATGGTGAATATTGGTGTACCATAAGGTATCAACTTTGGTCCACTTCTCTTCCTTCTCATATCAATGAAATTCCAAGTAACACTAGAGATTTTGCACTTTTCCTTATGGCACAACTCAGGCAGACTTCACATATTTTTTTTAATATAATTTTTAAACGTTAAAATGTACCACAAAAATCTACCCGAGGATGACAATAAATTTACCCTTAATTTGTAGAAAAAACAACATTATATTTGTAAATAAACCGGCCAAATACACCTTAGAATACAATATAACTAAATTGAAAGAAACATCCACAGACCTATAACTGAAAAAATAAATTGCTGATAATAAACCCATATTAAAAAAAATGTACACCCTATATGTTGTACCAATAGAAAATATTTGTATAATGTTTATATAAAAATTAAAGAAAATAATATATGTGTCTCACGCTCATGTATTTGTATATTATTAATAACAAAAAGGAACAATACCGTGACTGGAACGATACACAAATAACCCGCACATAGAAGAGAGGAGCTTACGACGACGTTTCGGTCCGACTTGAGCCTTTTACGAAGTCCAAGTGGGACCGAAACGTCGTCGTAAGCTCCCCTCTTTTATGTGCGGGTTATTTGTGTACGTTTTGTATCTTAGAGTATATATGAGTGAGGATCAACAATAGCCAACAACAGCCTTGTTATTACATAGCAAAAGTCAACCATCAAAACCCCATCAAAGTGGAGCTCTAAATAACGCACGCAGCTCTAATTCAAAACTCTAAATCTGCGAAATATACCCATAAAGCCAAGTAAAATAGGGAAAAAATAAATTTTTGAAGTGGGTTTTTGGTCAGGACTGAATTTTGTCAAATCTATACGAAAATGATCGTGGTCTGTTGCCCTGGTCTTTTGGTCTGGTTTGTTGCTCTGGTCTGTTGCTCTGGTCTGTTGCTCAGGTCTGTTGATCTGGTCTGTTTCTCTGGTCTGTTACCTTGGTCTGTTACTCTGGTCTGTTACCCTGGTCTGTTACCCTGGTCTGTTACTCTGATCAGTTACCCTGGTTTGTTACCCTGGTCTGTTACTCTGATCAGTTACCCTGGTTTGTTACCCTGTTCTGTTACCCTGGTCTGTTATTCTAGTCTGTTACCCTGGTCTGTTACCCTGGTCTGTTACCCTGGTCTGTTACCCTGGTCTGTCACCCTGGTCTGTCACCCTGGTCTGTTGCCCTGGTCTGTTTCTCTGGTCTGTTACCTTGGTCTGTTACCCTGGTCTGTTACCCTGGTCTGTCACCCTGGTCTGTTACTCTGGTCAGTTGCCCTGGTCTGTTACCCTGGTCTGTTACCCTGGTCTGTTGCTCTGGTCTGTTGCCCTGGTCTGTTGCTCTGGTTTGGTCTGTTACCCTGGTCTATTAACCTGGTCTGTTTCTCTGGTCTATTACCCTGGTCTGTTTCCCTGGTCTGTTACCATGGTCTGTTACCCTGGTCTGTTACCCTGGTCTGTTACCCTGGTCTGTTACCCTGGTCTGCTACCCTGGTCTGTTACCCTGGTCTGTTACCCTGGTCTTTTACCCTGGTCTGTTACCTTGGTCTGTTACCCTGGTCTTTTACCCTGGTCTGTTACCTTGGTCTGTTACTCTGGTGTCTTACCCTGGTCTCTTACCCTGGTCTCTTACCCTGGTCTCTTACCCTGGTCTCTTACCCTGGTGTTACCCTGGTCTGTTACCCGGGTTTGTTACCCTGGTCTGTTGCCCTGGTCTGTTGCTCTGATCTGTTACTCTGGTCTATTACACTGGTCTGTTACTCTGGTCTGTTACCCTGGTCTGTTACTCTGGTCTGTTACCCTGGTCTGTTACCCTGGTCTGTTACCCGGGTCTGTTACCCTGGTCTGTTACCCTGGTGTTACCCTGGTCTGTTACCCTGGTCTGTTACCCTGGTCTGTTACCCTGGTCTGTTACCCTGGTCTGTTACCCTGGTCTGTTACCCTGGTCTGTTACCCTGGTCTGTTACCCTTGTGTGTTGCCCTGGTGTTACCCTGGTCTGTTACCCTGGTCTGTTATCCTGGTCTGTTACCTTGGTCTGTTACTCTGGTCTCTTACCCTGGTCTCTTACAATGGTCTCTTACCCTGGTCTCTTACCCTGGTCTCTTACCCTGGTCTCTTACCCTGATGTTACCCTGGTCTGTTGCCCTGGTCTGTTGCTCTGATCTGTTACTCTGGTCTATTACACTGGTCTGTTGCTCTGGTCTGTTACCCTGGTCTGTTTCCCTGGTCTGTTACCCTGGTCTGTTACCCTTGTCTGTTACCCTGGTCTGTTACTCTGGTCTGTTACCCTGGTCTGTTATTTTGGTCTGTTACCCTGGTTTGTTACCCTGGTGTTACCCTGGTGTTACCTGGTCTGTTACCCTGGTCTGTTACCTTGGTCTGTTAGTCTGGTCTGTTACCCTGGTCTCTTACCTTGGTCTGTTACTCTGGTCTGTTATCCTGGTCTCTTACCCTGGTCTCTTACCCTGGTCTCTTACCCTGGTGTTACCCTGGTCTGTTACTCTAGTCTGTTACCCTGGTCTGTTACCCTGGTGTTACCATGGTGTTACCCTGGTCTGTTACCCTGGTCTGTTACCCTGGTCTGTTACCCTGGCCTGTTACCCTGGTCCGTTACCCTGGTTTGTTACCCTGGTCTGTTACCCTGGTCTGTTACCCTGGCCTGTTACCCTGGTCCGTTACCCTGGTCTGTTACCCTGGTCTGTTACCGTGGCCTGTTACCCTGGCCTGTTACCCTGGCCTGTTACCCTGGTCTGTTACCCTGGTCTGTTACCCTGATGTTACCATGGTGTTACCCTGGTCTGTTACCCTGGTCTGTTACCCTGGCCTGTTACCCTGGTCCGGTTACCCTGGTCTGTTACCCTGGTCTGTTACCCTGGTCTGTTACCCTGGCCTGCTACCCTGGCCCGTTACCCTAGTCTGTTACCCTGGTCTGTTACCGTGGCCTGTTACCCTGGCCTGTTACCCTGGCCTGTTACCCTGGCCTGTTACCCTGGTCTGTTACCCTGGTCTGTTACCCTGGTCTGTTACCCTGGCCTGCTACCTTGGTCCGTTACCCTAGTCTGTTACCCTGGTCTGTTACCGTGGCCTGTTACCCTGGCCTGTTACCCTGGTCCGTTACTCTGGTCTGTTACCCTGGTCTGTTACCCTGGTCTGTTACCCTGGTCTGTTACTCTGGTCTGTTACCCTGGTCTCTTACCCTGGTGTTACCATGGTGTTACCCTGGTCTGTTACCCTGGTCTGTTACCCTGGTCTGTTACCCTGGCCTGTTACCCTGGTCCGTTACCCTGGTTTGTTACCCTGGTCTGTTACCCTGGTCTGTTACCCTGGCCTGTTACCCTGGTCTGTTACCCTGGTCTGTTACCCTGGTCTGTTACCCTGGCCTGCTACCTTGGTCCGTTACCCTAGTCTGTTACCCTGGCCTGTTACCCTGGCCCGTTACCCTTGTCTGTTACCCAGGTTTGTTACCATGGTCTGTTACCCTGGTCTGTTACCCTGGCCTGTTACCCTGACCTGTTACCCTGGCCTGTTACCCTGGTCTGTTACCCTTGTCTGTTACCCTGGTCTGTTACCATGGTCTGTTACCCTGGTGTGTTGCCCTGGCCTGTTACCCTGGCCTGTTACCCTGGCCTGTTACCCTGGCCTATTACCCTTGTCTGTTACCCTGATCTGTTACCCTGGCCTGTTACCCTGGCCTGTTACTCTAGTCTGTTGCTCTGGTAGATTGAACTCAGTGTATATACACTGACAGATATATATATACACTGGTATATACACTACATTGTGGATATACCAACCCAGGTATTTTTAACAATGCAGATTAGTGTCTGTGTCTCACTTTATCGCTAAAACTGAGAGTTAATGTGGAATATTTGCATATCTTCATGGGCCGTGCGTCTTATTCAACTTAAAAATGATCTACAATAGGCTTATATTTTGTAAAATGCGTGCTAATGCTCTATTATAGGTCTATATTTTGTGAAAAGAGTGTGTAGAGCCTAAAAAAAAGGCTGTGGTTAAAAAATCGGATTTCATAAAAAGAAAATTGTAGTGTCACCCGGCAAAATTTTTGGAATTGTTGACTAGCGGGCGCAGGCGTGTGCCGATAAATCGATTCCCAAACAAAACAATTGTTAAACCGGGATCTTACGTCCGAAAAAATAGCTGGTTTGTAAGGCCTTCGGAGAGGGCAGGTGGGAAGGAGGGCAGATTAGAATCCCCGTTCAAAAATCTAATTTCCAATCAATAAATTTTGAAAGGCCGAGGTGAAATAACTCTCGTAGAGTCGGCCATTGCAAGAGGATAATGGGGAGACGGGGGGCGGTGAGCCTAAGAGGGCGGGGGGGGGCTTAGATAAGCCACCAATGGGAGGTTGGCTTGGGCTATTGTGATGCGCAGTGGTCCAGCCTGGAAGACTCACCCCAACACCGCTCCTGGAACATGACTCACCTTCACCGCTGCTGGAACATGACGACTCACCTTCACTCATCCGACTGAATATCAACCAAAGGTGTTTTTTTCTTTTTTGGGGAAGAGAGAGAGAGAGATAGACGTATATATACATATATATGTCTGACGTAGGTGTTTGTAAGTGGAATATACATCGTAGCGCGTATACATATACATGGTTACTTGCGTATATGCGTTCCCTCATAATTCCGTGCATACATACATACATACATACATACATACATACATACATACATACATACATACATACATACATACATACATACATACATACACATACATACATACATACATACATACATACATACATACATACATACATACATACATACATACATACACATACATACATACATACATACATACATACATACATACATACATACATACATACATACATACATACATACATACATACATGCATACATACATATATACATACATACATACATACATACATACATACATACATACATACATACATACATACATACATACATACATACAAATATATATATTATTTATATTTTATATTAGAGTACGAAAGGAGGCGCCTTGACGCTGTTGAATGACTCTTGATCCGAGGAATCAGAGCTACCCTCATTTCCCTTCTTGAATCGAACCTGATTACCTCCCTTTACCCAGGCCATATATGGCCCTTACTGATTTACAGTTTCCCCAGCAGTATTATAATAATAGTTACTACTATTACTAATACTACTATTGCTACTACTACGACTACTACTACTACTGTTGCTACTGCTGCCTGCTGCCAATTGCTGCTTGCTGCTGCTGCTGCTGCTGTTGGCTCTTGCAACCTTTCTCACTGCCTGTAGGCTGCTGCTTGGGTTACTGCTGCTGTGTTTCTGCTGTTGCTGTTTCTGCTACTACTGCTGCTACGGCTGCTGTTGCTGCTGCTACTGCTGCTGTTTGCTGCTGTTGTAACTTGCTGCTGTGTCATGTTCACTACTGCTTGCTGCTGCTTGTTTGGCTTGCTCTACCATCTTGCGCTGTTGTGTTGGTTGCAATGCTGCTACTGTGTTTGGCTGCGTGCTTGCTGCTTGCTGCTGCTCAGCTGTGTGCGCTACTGCTGCTACTGCGGTTCGCTGAACTGCACTGCTGCATTGCTGCTGTTTGCTGCTGCTTGCTAGCTACCTGCTGCTGCTGTTGCTGCTGTTACTGCTGCTGACTACTAACGGTTGCTGCTGTTGCTGCTACTGCTGCCTTGCTGCTGCTGCTCTGCTGTTGCTGCTGTTTGGCTGCTGTTTCTGCAACAATTTGCTGCTGTTGCAACATGCTGCTGCTGTTCCTACTGTTGCTGCTTTGCTGCTACTGCTGTTTGCTGCTCTAGCTGCTGTTGCTGCTTGCTGCTACTACTGCTTTACTGCTGTTGCTGCTACTGCTGCTGCTGTTTGGCTGCTGTTTATAACTTTACTGTTGCTGCTGTTGCTGTCCTGCTGCTGTTTGTGCTGTTGCTTAGCTGCTACTGCTGCTGTTGCTGCTAGGCATGCTGCAGGCTACTGCTGTTGCTGCAATTGCCTTAGCTGCTGCTGCTGCTGTTACTGTTGATTCAACAACCTGCTACTGCTGTTGCTGCTGCTGCTGTTTGCTGCAGTTGCTGCTCTAGCTACTACTGCTGTTGGCTGCTGTTGCTGCTATTGCTGCTGTTTGCTGCTATTTGCTGCTGGCTGCTGCTGCTGCCTGCTGTTTGCTGCTGCTGCTGCTGTTTCTGCTGTTGCAGCTGACTACTGCTGCTGTTGCTGCTGTTGCTGTTCTGCTGCTTACTGCTGCCTACCATGCTGCTGCTGCTACTGCTGTTTGCTGCTGTTGCTGTCTGCTGCTGCTGTTTTCTGCTGTTGCTGCTGCTTGCTGCCTCGCTTTGTTACTGCTCACTGCTGCTGTTTGGCTGCTGTTGCTGCTGCTGCTGCTGCTGTTGTGCTGTTGTTGTATGGACTGCTGCTCTGTTTGGCTTACTGCTGCTGCTGCTGCTGCTGTTGCATGCTGCAGCTGCTGCTGCTGCTGTCTGCTGTTGCTACTGCTACTGCTGCTGTTTGCTGCTTGTTGCCATGCTGCTACTGCTACTGCTGTTGCTGCTGTTGCTGCTGCTGTGCTGTTTGCTGCTGTTCTAGCTACTGCTGCTTGCTGTTTGCAGCTGTTGCTGCTGCTGCTGCTACTGTTTGCTGCTGTTGCTGGTCTACTGCTGGCCTGCTGCTGCTTGCTGCTTTTGCTGCTGCTGCTGTTTGCTGCTGTTGCTGCAGTTGCTGCTCAACCTGCACGTACTGCTGCTGCTGCTGCTGCTGCTGGCTGCAACTACTGCTGGTTTTGGGACTGTTGCTGCTGCTGCTGCTCACTGCTGCAACCTGTTGCTGCTGTTGCTGCTGTTTGGCTACTGCTACTGTTGCCTGCTGTTTGCTAGCTAGTGCTACTGCTGTTTGCTGCTGTTGCTAAGCTGCTGCTACTGCTGTTTGCTGCTGTTGCTGCTGCTGCCACTGATGTTGCTCTGTTGCTGCTGCTTGCTACCGTTGCTGCTGTTTGCTACACTGCCTGCTGTTGCTGCTGTTGTGCTGCTGCTGCTGCGCTGCGCCAATGCTGCTGCTGCATGCTTGCTCGTTGCTGCTACTACAATGCTGCTGTTGGCTGCTGTTGCTGCCTACTGCTGTTTGCTGCTGTTGAACTGCTGCTAACTTGCTGTTTAACAACTGCTGACTGCTGCTGCTGCTGTTATTATGCTGCTGCTGCCACTGCTGTTGCTGCTGTTGGCCAACTCACTCCGCTGCTGGTGCGGCTGCTTGCTGCTGCTACTTTGCTACTGCTTGCTGCTGCTTGCTGTTCTGCTACTGCTTCTTGTGCTGCTTTGCTGCTACACCCTGCTGCTGCTGCTCTGTTGCTATGCTTTGCTGCTGCTTGCTACTGCAGGTTGCTGCTGTTGCTGCTGCTATTTCTGCTGTTGCTCTGTTTAAGCTATGCTGCTGCTGCTGCTGTTTGCTACTGTTGCTGCTGCTGCTGCTGCTGCTGTTTGGCTGCTGTGCTGCTGCTGTGCTGTGTGCTGTGAATGTATGCTGCCGTGCTAAGTTGCTGCTAGCTACTGCTGCTTGCTGCTTTGTTTTGCTGTTGCTGCTACTGCTGCTGCTTTGCTGCTGTTGCTGCTGCTGCTACTGCTGCTGCTGCTGCTGCTGCTGTTGCTGCTGCTGCTACTGCTGTTTGGCTGCTGTTGCTGCTCTGCTGCTGTTGCTGCTGTTTGCTGTTGCTGCTGCTTCTTGCTGCTTAGCTGCCTGCAATTGCTGCTGCTGCTGCTGCCAACCTGCTGCGGCTGCTGTTGCTGCTGTTTGGCAACTTGTTTGCTTAACTGCTGCTACTGCTTTCACTCTGCTGTTTGCTGCTGTTGCTGCTGCTGCTGCTCGTACTTTGCTTTGCTGTTTGGCTGCTGCATACTCGCTGTTGCTGCTGTTGGCAACGTGCAGCTGCTGCTGCTGCTGTTGCTGCTGTTGCTACTACTGCTGCTTAACATTTGCTCTCTGTTTCTGCTGCTGTTGCTACACTATTTGCCTACTGTTGCTGCTGATTGCTGCTGAATACTTGCTACTATTGCTGCATGTTAGCTGCTGCTACTCTACTTGTTTGCTGCTGCTGTTAGGCTGCTGCTACTACTGCTGTTGCTGTAATTGCTTGCTGTTGTTGGCTGCTGTTGCTCTTTTTCACTGCTGCTGTTTGCCTGCTGTACACTACTGCTGCTGTTTGCTGCTAATTGCTTCTGCTGCTGGCTACTGCTGCTGTTGCTGCTGTTCTGCTGCTACTGCTGTTGCTGCTGTTTTAGCTGCTGCTGCTACTGTTTGCTGCTGTTGCTGCTGCTACTGCTGCTGTTTGTGCTGTTGCTGACTCTGCTACTGCTGTTTGCTGCTGCTTGCTGCTGCTGCTGCTGCTGTTGCTGCTGTTGCTACTCTGTTGGCTGCTGTTGCTGCTGCTACTGCTGCTGTTTGCTGCTGTTGCTGCTGCCTGCTACTGCTGTTGCTGCTGTTGTGCTACTGCTGCTGCTGCTGTGCTGTTGCTGCTGCTACTGCTACTGCTGCTGCTGCTGCGCTGCTGCTGCTGCTGTTTGGCTGCTGTTTGCTGCTGCTTGCTGCTGCTGTACTCTGCTGCGCTGCTGCTTTGCTGCTGGGCTGCTGTTATTGCTGCTCTGCTGCTGCTGTGCTGCTCAATACTAGCTGCTGCTGCTGCTGTTGCTGGCTGCCTTGCTGCTGTTATACTTCTTGCTGCTGCTTGCTGCTGTTTGCTGCTGTTCCACTGCTCTTTCTGATGCTTTGCTGCTTTGCTGTCTTTTTCGCTGCTGCTGCTACTGCTACATGCTGCTGCTGCTGTGCTCACTGCACCTGTGCAACAGCTGCTTGCTGCGAACTGCTGCTTGCTGCTGGTACATGCTCAGCTGCTGCTGCTGCTGTTGCTGCTGACTGCTGCTGATGTGCTGAATTTGCTGCTGTTGTGCTGCTGCTGCTGCTGTGTGACTGCTTGCTTGCTACCTGCTGTTTGGCTGCTGCTCAACCAACGTTGCTGCTGTTGCTTGGCTAACTCGCATACTGCTGTTGCTGCTGTTGCTTAACGCTGCTCCACGTGCTTAGCTGCTCCCAACGCTGTGCTGCCCTTGCTGCTGCTGCTGCTGGTTAACTTCGCCAGCTGCTGTTGCTGCTGCTTGCTGCTGCTGCTGACTGCTGCTTGCTGTAACTATGCTGCTGCTGCTGCTGTTTCGCTCAACTTGGCTGCTGCTGCTGCTGCTGTTTCTGCTGTTGCTGCTGCTGCTGCTGCTGTTGCGAACAATGCTGACTGCTGCTCTTGCTGCTGCGGCTGCTGCTGCTGCTGTTGCTGCTGCTACTGCTGCTGTTGCTGCTGCTACTGTGCTGCTGTTTGTAACTACTGCTACTCTTCGCTGCTGTTTCTACCTGCTGCTGTGCTGCTTTGTTGCTCTTTGCTGCTGCTGTTCTGGCTGTTTGCTGCTGAACTTGCACTGCTGCTGTTTAACCTGCTGTGCTGCTGCTGTTGGCTGCTGTTGCTGCTGCTGTTTGCTGCTGTTGCTGCTGCTGTTCTAACTGCTGCTGCTGTTGCTGAGTTGCTGCACTGCTGCTGCTGTTTGCTGCTGTTGCGCTGCTGCTGCTGATTGTTTGCTGCTGTTTGCTGCTGCTTGCTGCTGCTGTTGCCAGCTGCTGCTGTTGCTGCTTGTTGCTCTGCTGCTGCTGTTTGCTGCTGTTGCTGCTTCACTTTGCTGCTTTAGCTGCTGCTGCTGCTACTGCTGTTGCTTGCTGCTGCACTGCTCTGCTGCTACTGCTTGTTGCTGCTGTTGCTACTGCTGCTAATGCTGTTGGCTGCTGCTGCCACTGCTGCTGCTGTGCTGCTGCTGCTGCTGCTGCTGCTGTGTTTGCTGCTGTTGCTGGCTGCGACTGCTGCTGCGCTTTGCTGCTGCTGCTGTAGCTGCTGCTGCTGCTGTTGCTGCTCTGCTGCTGCTGCTGCTGCTGCTGTGCTGCTGCTAATTGCTGCTGCTGCTGCTTTGCTGCTACTGCAGGTGCTGCTTTGCTGCTGCTGCTGCTGCTGCTGCTGTGGCTGCTGCTGCTGCTGCTTGCTGCTGCTGCTGCTGCTGCTATGTTGCTGGTGTTGCTGCTGCTCAACTTGCTGCTGCTGCTGCTGCTGCTGGTGCTGCTGGCTGCGCGGCTGCTGCTGCTGTTTGGCTGCTGTTGTGCTGCCTGCTACTGCTGCTGCTGTTTTGGCTGCTGCTGCTGTATATATATATATATATATATATATATATATATATATATATATATATATATATATATATATATATATTTACATATATATATATGTCGTGCCGAATAGGCAGAACTTGCGAACTTGGCTTAAATAGCAACGCTCATCTTGCCATATAGGACAAGTGAAAATTTGTGTATGCAATAATTTCGCCAAAATTATTCTTAACCAAACGAAAAAAATATATTTAACTGTGTTTGTTTAGTATTAAATTACTGTAAACAAATCTAAAATATATTTAGTTAGGTTAGGCTAAAATAAATTGCGCTTGTTATAATAAGGTTAGGTAAGTTTTCTAAGTTCCTTTTGGTGCAAAATTATAAATTTTTACATCAACATTAATGAAAAAAATATATCTTTAAACGTATAAGAGAAAATTTTAGAAAGGTCTTAATTTTCAATGAGTTCTTGCTAATTGACCAGTTTTACATATTCGGCACGACATATATATATATATATATATATATATATATATATATATATATATATATATATATATATATATATATATATATATATATATATATATATATATATATATATATATATATATATATATATATATATATATATATATATATATATATATATATATATATATATATATATATATATGTATATATATATATATATATATATATATATATATATATATATATATATATATATATATATATATTTATATATATATATATATATATATATATATATATATATATATATGTATATATATATATATAAATATATATATATATATATATATATATATATATATATATATATATATTTATATATATATATATATATATATATATATATATATATATACATATATATATATATATACATATACATACGTAAAAAGAGTTATATATATGTATATATATATATATGTATGTATATATATGTATATATATATATATATGTATATATATGTATATCTAGGTAGTAGGTTGGTAGACAGCAACCGCCCAGGGAGGTACTACCGTCCTGCCAAGTGAGTGTAAAACGAAAGCCTGTAATTGTTTTACATGATGGTAGGATTGCTGGTGTCCTTTTTTCTGTCTCATGAACATGCAAGTTTTCAGGTACGTCTTGCTACTTCTACTTACACTTAGGTCCCACTACACATACATGTACAAGCACATATATACACACCCCTCTGGGTTTTCTTCTATTTTCTTTCTAGTTCTTATTCTTGTTTATTTCCTCTTATCTCCATGGGGAAGTGGAACAGAATTCTTCCTCCGTAAGCCATGCGTGTTGTAAGAGGCGACTAAAATGCCGGGAGCAAGTTGCTAGTAACCTCTTCTCCTGTATATATTACTAAATGTTAAAGGAGAAACTTTCGTTTTTCCTTTTGGGCCACCCCGCCTCGGTGGGATACGGCCGGTGTGTTGAAAGAAGAAAGATATATATATATATATATATATATATATATATATATATATATATATATATATATATATATATATATATATATATATATATATATATATATATATATATATATATATATATATATATATATATATATATATATATATATATATATATATATATATATATATATATATATATATATATATATATATATATATGTATATATATATATATAAATATATATATATATATATATATATATATATATATATATATATATATATATATATATATATATATATATATATATATATATATATATATATATATATATATATATATATATATACATATATATATATATATATACATATACATACGTAAAAAGAGTTATATATATAAATATATATATATATATATATATATATATATATATATATATATATATATATATATGTATATATACATATAGGCCTTTCGTGTTGCAATCAGACCATCATCAGAAGCTTGCAATGTAATTCTAATACGTATAATTTTTGAATGTGTGTACTTGTGTACACGTTTAGATATGTGTACCAAAGTTTACGTACACTCAGAGTTTACTATGGTCCCATTATGATTATATTTTATACTTACCTAGTTTTGGTTGCAGGAGTCGAGTCACAGCTCCTGGCCCCGCTTTTTCACTGGTCGGTAGTGTTAAAGTATTCTTGACTGTAGAGGTGACATGAAGCTTTAATGACCCTTGTGTAGTAGATAGACTTGAAACCCCATTGAATATTTAGAGGATAGCAGGGAACAGTTATAGAAGAAACTGTCTATAATAGAAGCAACAGTTTATTATAGAAGGAAATGTTCGTTATATATAATGAACAGTTCGTTATAGGAGGAACTATTCGTTATAGAAGGTACTTCCTTAAAGAAATGCCAACAATCAGAATTGGCGCCCAAAGTGGATGGTAGTGGCTAGTTTATTGTGCACCTCATATCCATCCTGTGGATGGTAGTGGCTAGTTTATTGTGTACCTCATATCCATCCTGTGGATGGTAGTGGCTAGTTTATTGTGCACCTCATATCCATCCTGTGGATGGTAGTGGCTAGTTTATTGTGTACCTCATATCCATCCTGTGGATGGTAGTGGCTAGTTTATTGTGTACCTCATATCCATCCTGTGGATGGTAGTGGCTAGTTTATTGTGCACCTCATATCCATCCTGTGGATGGTAGTGGCTAGTTTATTGTGTACCTCATATCCATCCTGTGGATGGTAGTGGCTAGTTTATTGTGTACCTCATATATATCCTGTGGATGGTAGTGGCTAGTTTATTGTGTACCTCATATTCATCCTGTGGATGGTAGTGGCTAGTTTATTGTGTACCTCATATATATCCTGTGGATGGTAGTGGCTAGTTTATTGTGTACCTCATATCCATCCTGTCGATGGTAGTGGCTAGTTTATTGTGTACCTCATATCCATCCTATGGATGGTAGTGGTTACTTTATTGTGACCCTCATATATATCCTGTGGATGGTAGTGACTAGTTTATTGTGTACCTCATATCCATTCTGTGGATGGTAGTGGCTAGTTTATTGAGTACCTCATATATATCCTGTGGATGGTAGTGGCTAGTTTATTGTGTACCTCATATAAATCCTGTGGATGGTAGTGGCTAGTTTATTGTGTACCTCATATCCATCCTGTCGATGGTAGTGGCTAGTTTATTGAGTACCTCATAGCCATCCTGTGGATGGCAGTGGCTAGCTTATTGTGAACCTCATATCCATCCTGTGGACGGTAGTGCCTAGTTTATTGTGTACCACATGTATATCCTGTGGATGGTAGTGGCTAGATTATTGTGTACGTCATATACATATCCTGTGGATGGTAGTGGCTAGTTTATTGTGTACCTCATATATATCCTGTGGATGGTAGTGGCTAGTTTATTGTGTACCTCATATATATATTGTGGATGGTAGTGTCTAGTTTATTGTGTACCTCATATCCATCCTGTGGACGGTAGTGGCAAGTTTATTGTGTACCTCATATAAATCCTGTGGATGGTAGTGGCTAGTTTATTGTGTACCTCACATATATCCTGTGGATGGTAGTGGCTAGTTTATTGTGTACTTCATATATATCCTGTGGATGGTAGTGGCTAGTTTATTGTGTACCTCATATCCATCCTGTGGATGGTTTTGGTTAGTTTATTGTGTACCTCATATATATCCTGTGGATGGTAGTGTCTAGTTTATTGTGTACCTCATATCCATCCTGTGGATGGTAGTGGCTAGTTTATTGTGTACCTCATATATATCCTGTGGATGGTAGTGGCTAGTTTATTATGTACGTCATATATATATCCTGTGGATGGTAGTGGCTAGTTTATTGTGTACCTCACATATATCCTGTGGATGGTAGTGGTTAGTTTATTGTGTACCTCATATCCATCCTGTGGATGGTAGTGGCTAGTTTATTATGTACGTCATATATATATCCTGTGGATGGTAGTGGCTAGTTTATTGTGTACCTCACATATATCCTGTGGATGGTAGTGGTTAGTTTATTGTGTACCTCATATCCATCCTGTGGATGGTAGTGGCTAGTTTATTGTGTACCTCATATATATCCTGTGGATGGTAGTGGCTAGCTTATTGTGTACCTCATATATATCCTGTGGATGGTAGTGGCTAGTTTATTGTGTACCTCATATATATCCTGTGGATGGTAGTGGCTAGTTTATTGTGTACCTCATATCCATCCTGTGGATGGTAGTGGCTAGTTTATTGTGTACCTCATATCCATCCTGTGGATGGTAGTGGCTAGTTTATTGTGTACCTCATAGCCATCCTGTGGATGGTAGTTCCTAGTTTATTGAGTACCTCATATATATCCTGTGGATGGTAGTGGCTAGTTTATTGTGTACCTCATATCCATCCTGTGGATGGTAGTGGCTAGTTTATTGTGTACCTCATATCCATCCTGTGGATGGTAGTGGCTAGTTTATTGTGTACCTCATAGCCATCCTGTGGATGGCAGTGGCTAGTTTATTGTGTACCTCACATCCATCCTGTGGATGGTAGTGGCTAGTTTATTGTGTACCTCATATATATCCTGTGGATGGTAGTGGCTAGCGTATTGTGTACCTCACATCCATCCCGTGGATGGTAGTGGCTAGTTTATTGTGTACCTCATAGCCATCCTGTGGATAGTAGTGGCTAGTTTATTGTGTACGTCATATAAATCCTTTGGATGGTAGTGGCTAGTTTATTGTGTACCTCATATATCCTGTGGATGGTAGTGTCTAGTTTATGTGTACCTCATATCCATCCTGTGGATGGCAGTGGCTAGTTTATTGTGTATCTCATATCCATCCTGTGGATGGTAGTGACTAGTTTATTGTGTACCTCATAGCCATCCTGTGGATGGTAGTGGCTAGTTTATTGTGTACCTCATATATATCCTGTGGATGGTAGTGTCTAGTTTATGTGTACCTCACATCCATCCTGTGGATGGTAGTGGCTAGTTTATTGTTTATCTCATATCCATCCTGTGGATGGTAGTGACTAGTTTATTGTGTACCTCATAGCCATCCTGTGGATGGTAATGGCTAGTTTATTGTGTACCTCACATCCATCCTGTGGATGGTAGTGGCTAGTTTATTGTGTACCTCATATCCATCCTGTGGATGGTAGTGGCTAGTTTATTGTGTACCTCATCCATCCTGAGGATGGTAGTGGCTAGTTTATTGTGCACCTCATATCCATCCCTGTGGACGGTAGTGGCTAGTTTATTGTGTACCTCATGTCCATCCTGTGGATGGTAGTGGCTAGTTTATTGTGTACCTCACATCCATCCTGTGGATGGTAGTGGCAAGTTTATTGTGTAGCTCATATCCATCCTGTGGATGGTAGTGGCTAGTTTATTGTGTACCTCATATACATCCTGTGGATGGTAGTGGCTAGTTTATTGTGTACCTCATATATATCCTGTGGATGGTAGTGGCTAGTTTATTGTGTACCTCATATCCATCCTGTGGATGGTAGTGGCTAGTATATTGTGTACCTCATATATATCCTGTGGATGGTAGTGGCTAGTTTATTGTGTACCTCATATATATCCTGTGGATGGTAGTGTCTAGTTTATTGTGTACCTCATATCCATCCTGTGGATGGTAGTGGCTAGTTTATTGTGTACCTCATATATATCCTGTGGATGGTAGTGGCTAGTTTATTGTGTACCTCATATCCATCCTGTGGATGGTAGTGGCTAGTTTATTGTGTACCTCATATCCATCCTGTGGATGGTAGTGGCTAGTTTATTGTGTACCTCATATCCATCCTGTGGATTGTAGTGGCTAGTTTATTGTGTACCTCATATATATCCTGTGGATGGTAGTGTCTAGTTTATTGTGTACCTCATATCCCTCCTTTGGATGGTAGTGGCTAGTTTATTGTGTACCTCATATATATCCTGTGGATGGTAGTGGCTAGTTTATTGTGTACTTCATATATATCCTGTGGATGGTAGTGGCTAGTTTATTGTGTACCTCATATCCAACCTGTGGATGGTAGTGGCTAGTTTATTGTGTACCTTATATCCATCCTGTGGATGGTAGTGGCTAGCTTATTGCGTACCTCATATATATCCTGTGGATGGTAGTGGCTAGTTTATTGTGTACCTCATATATATCCTGTGGATGATCGTGGCTAGTTTATTGTGTACCTCATATATATTTCCTGTGGATGGTAGTGGCTAGTTTATTGTGTACGTCATATATATATCCTGTGGATGGTAGTGGCTAGTTTATTGTGTACCTCAAATATATCCTGTCCATGGTAGTGGCTAGTTTATTGTGTACCTCATATCCATCCTGTGGATGGTAGTGGCTAGTTTATTGTGTACCTCATATATATCCTGTGGATGGTAGAGGCTAGTTTATTGTGAACCTCATGTATATCCTGTGGATGGTAGTGGCTAGTTTATTGTGTACCTCATATATATCCTTTTAATGGTAGTGGCTAGTTTATTGTGTACCTCGTATCCATCCTGTGGATGGTAGTGGCTAGTTTATTGTGTACCTCATATCCATCCTGTGGATGGTAGTGGCTAGTTTATTGTGTACCTCATAGCCATCCTGGGGATGGTAGTACCTAGTTTATTGTGTACCTCATATATATCCTGTGGATGGTAGTGGCTAGTTTATTGTGTACCTCATATCCATCCTGTGGATGGTAGTGGCTAGTTTATTGTGTACCTCATATCCATCCTGTGGATGGTAGTGGCTAGTTTATTGTGTACCTCACAGCCATCCTGTGGATGGCAGTGTCTAGTTTATTGTGTACCTCAAATCCATCCTGTGGATGGTAATGGCTAGTTTATTGTGTACCTTATATCCATCCGGTGGATGGTAGTGGCTAGTTTATTGTGTACCTCATAGCCATCCTGTGGATGGTAGTACCTAGTTTATTGTGTACCTCATATATATCCTGTGGATGGTAGTGGCTAGTTTATTGTGTACCTCATATCCATCCTGTGGATGGTAGTGGCTAGTTTATTGTGTACCTCATATCCATCCTGTGGATGGTAGTGGCTAGTTTATTGTGTACCTCATAGCCATCCTGTGGATGGCAGTGTCTAGTTTATTGTGTACCTCATGTCCATCCTGTGGATGGTAGTGGCTAGTTTATTGTGTACCTCATATATATCCTGTGGATGGTAGTGGCTAGTTTATTGTGTACCTCATATCCATCCTGTGGATGGCAGTGGCTAGTTTATTGTGTACCTCAAAGACATCCTGTGGATGGTAGTGGCTAGTTTATTGTGTACGTCATATCAATCCTGTGGATGGTAGTGGCTAGTTTATTGTGTACCTCATATATATCCTGTGGATGGTAATGGCTATATATATATCCTGTGGATGGTAGTGGCTAGTTTATTGTGTACCTCATATCCATCCTGTGGATGGCAGTGGCTAGTTTATTGTGTACCTCAAAGACATCCTGTGGATGGTAGTGGCTAGTTTATTGTGTACGTCATATCAATCCTGTGGATGGTAGTGGCTAGTTTATTGTGTACCTCATATATATCCTGTGGATGGTAATGGCTAGTTTATTGTGTACCTCATATATATCCTGTGGATAGTAGTATCTAGTTTATGTGTACCTCATATCCATCCTGTGGATGGTAGTGGCTAGTTTATTGTGTATCTCATATTCTTCCTGTGGATGGTAGTGACTAGTTTATTGTGTACCTCATAGCCATCCTGTGGATGGTAGTGGCTAGTTTATTGTGTACCTCATATATATCCTGTGGATGGTAGTGGCTAGTTTATTGTGTACCTCACATCCATCCTGTGGATGGTAGTGGCTAGTTTATTGTGTACCTCATATCCATCCTGTGGATGGTAGTGGCTAGTTTACTGTGTACCTCATCCATCCTGAGAATGGTAGTGGCTAGTTTATTGTGCACCTCATATCTATCCCTGTGGACGGTAGTGGCTAGTTTATTGTGTACCTCATGTCCATCCTGTGGATGGTAGTGGCTAGTTTATTGTGTACCTCATATCCATCCTGTGGATGGTAGTGGCTAGTTTATTGTGTACCTCATATCCATCCTGTGGATGGTAGTGGCTAGTTTATTGTGTACCTCATATCCATCCTGTGGATGGCAGTGGCTAGTTTATTGTGTACCTCATAGACATCCTGTGGACGGTAGTGGCTAGTTTATTGTGTACGTCATATCAATCCTGTGGATGGTAATGGCTAGTTTATTGTGTACCTCATATATATCCTGTGGATAGTAGTATCTAGTTTATGTGTACCTCATATCCATCCTGTGGATGGTAGTGGCTAGTTTATTGTGTATCTCATATTCTTCCTGTGGATGGTAGTGACTAGTTTATTGTGTACCTCATAGCCATCCTGTGGATGGTAGTGGCTAGTTTATTGTGTACCTCATATATATCCTGTGGATGGTAGTGGCTAGTTTATGTGTGCCTCACATCCATCCTGTGGATGGTAGTGGCTAGTTTATTGTGTACCTCATATCCATCCTGTGGATGGTAGTGGCTAGTTTACTGTGTACCTCATCCATCCTGAGGATGGTAGTGGCTAGTTTATTGTGCACCTCATATCCATCCCTGTGGACGGTAGTGGCTAGTTTATTGTGTACCTCATGTCCATCCTGTGGATGGTAGTGGCTAGTTTATTGTGTACCTCATATCCATCCTGTGGATGGTAGTGGCTAGTTTATTGTGTACCTCATATCCATCCTGTGGATGGTAGTGGCTAGTTTATTGTGTACCTCATATCCATCCTGTGGATGGCAGTGGCTAGTTTATTGTGTACCTCATAGACATCCTGTGGACGGTAGTGGCTAGTTTATTGTGTACGTCATATCAATCCTGTGGATGGTAGTGGCTAGTTTATTGTGTACCTCATATATATCCTGTGGATAGTAGTGTCTAGTTTATGTGTACCTCATATCCATCCTGTGGATGGTAGTGGCTAGTTTATTGTGTATCTCATATCCATCCTGTGGATGGTAGTGACTAGTTTATTGTGTACCTCATAGCCATCCTGTGGATGGTAGTGGCTAGTTTATTGTGTACCTCATATATATCTTGTGGATGGTAGTGGCTAGTTTATTGTGTACCTCACATCCATCCTGTGGATGGTAGTGGCTAGTTTACTGTGTACCTCATATCCATCCTGTGGATGGTAGTGGCTAGTTTACTGTGTACCTCATCCATCCTGAGGATGGTAGTGGCTAGTTTATTGTGCACCTCATATCCATCCCTGTGGACGGTAGTGGCTAGTTTATTGTGTACCTCATGTCCATCCTGTGGATGGTAGTGGCTAGTTTATTGTGTACCTCATATCCATCCTGTGGATGGTAGTGGCTAGTTTATTGTGTACCTCATATCCATCCTGTGGATGGTAGTGGCTAGTTTATTGTGTACCTCATATCCATCCTGTGGATGGTAGTGACTAGTTTATTGTGTATCTCGTATCCATCATGTGGATGGTAGTGGCTCGTTTATTGTGTATCTCGTATCCATCCTGTGGATGGTAGTGGCTAGTTTATTGTGTACCTCATACATATCCTGTGGAAAGTAGTAGTTTATTGCTAGTGGATGGTAGTGGCTCGTTTATTGTGTATCTCGTATCCATCCTGTGGATGGTAGTGGCTAGTTTATTGTGTACCTCATACATATCCTGTGGAAAGTAGTGGCTAGTTTATTGCGTACCTCATGTCCATCCTGTGGATGGTAGTGGCTAGTTTATTGTGTACCTCATATATATCCTGTGAATGGTAGTGGCTAGTTTTTTGTGTACCTCATATCCATCCTGTGGATGGTAGTGGCTAGTTTATTGTGTACCTCATATCCATCCTGTGGATGGTAGTGGCTAGTTTATTGTGCACCTCATATCCATCCTGTGGATGGTAGTGGCTAGTTTATTGTGTACCTCATGTCCATCCTGTGGATGGTAGTGTCTAGTTTATTGTGTACCTCATATCCATCCTGTGGATGGTAGTGGCTAGTTTATTGTGTGCCTCATATCCATCCTGTGGATGGTAGTGGCTAGTTTATTGTGTACCTCATATCCATCCTGTGGATGGTATTGGCTAGTTTATTGTGTACCTCATATCCATCCTGTGGATGGTAGTGGCTTGTTTATTGTGTACCTCATATCCATCCTGTGGATGGTAGTGGCTAGTTTATTGTGTACCTCATATCCATCCTGTGGATGGTAGTGGCTAGTTTATTGTGTACCTCATATCCATCCTGTTAATGGTAGTGGCTAGTTTATTGTGTACCTCACATCCATCCTGCGGATGGTAGTGGCTAGTTTATTGTGTACCTCATATCCATCCTGTGGATGGTAGTGGCTAGTTTATTGTGTACCTCATATCCTTCCTATGGATGGTAGTGGCTAGTTTATTGTGTGCCTCATATCCATCCTGTGGATTGTAGTGGCTAGTTTATTGTGTACCTCACATCCATCCTGTGGATGGTAGTGGCTAGTTTATTGTGTACCTCATATCCGTTCCTGTGAATGGTAGTGGCTAGTTTATTGTGTACCTCATATCCATCCTGTGGATGGTAGTGGCTAGTTTATTGTGTTCCTCATATCCATCCTGTGGATGGTAGTGGCTAGTTTATTGTGCTCCTCATATCCATCCTGTGGATTGTAGTGGCTAGTTTATTGTGTACCTCATATCCATCCTGTGAATAGTAGTGGCTAGTTTATTGTGTACCTCATATCCATCCTGTGGATGGTAGTGGCTAGTTTATTGTGTACCTCATATCCATCCTGTGGATGGTAGTGGCTAGTTTATTGTGTACCTCATATTCATCCTGTGGATGGTAGTGGCTAGTTTATTGTGTACCTCATATATATCCTGTGGATGGTAATGGCTAGTTTATTGTGTACCTCATATCCATCCTGTGGATAGTAGTGGCTAGTTTATTGTGTATGTCATATCCATCCTGTGGGTGATAGTGGCTAGTTTATTGTGTACCTCATATCCATCCTGTGGATGGTAACACAAGAACTTATGGATCCACTAAAGGTCTAAGAAATAGCTCCCCTCCAAACGGAAAAAAAAAACAGTATGAGTTCTTCCCGACATATATATATAATCTATATTTCCAATGTTTAAAGCAAATTTGATATATTTGTTAGAATTTCTGGTATCTTATTTCCACTCGGAATCAAATTAAAAGATAAATCGCATAGGTCATTATGTTAACTTTGTGTTCCTCCTTAAGTGGACAATTAGGTACATAGTGATCAAGATAGTGATCATAGAGTTGGTCACATACATTGCATTTGGTTTGATCATCATCTGTGTGTCTACCAGCTGCCAGAAGTACTTGTAACCTTGCCTAAGCCTGGCTACTGCAACATCAGTTACTCTATTGGCACTGCAAATTGCTCTCTAAATGTACTACTCTGTCTTCATATTATCATAGCTGTATATCTGGTCAGTCTTCTAAATACATTCCAGTGTCATTCAGAGTCAATATTTAATTACCATCTAATATTATTTCCAATGCTTAACACAAATGCACCATATTTCTCTTTAGTTTTTTTTTTAATTTATCGGCTTATAATTTAGGAGTTATTCAATGTGTGATGGAATCCTTAAGAACTGTACTTTAATTTCCTTCTCTCTAATTTTTTTAGTACCTGGCTTCTCCAATGACTATGGTGTTAGTAATGTCAGTCAAGTGTTCTCAGTGAAGACATAATCAGTAATGATCAAGGGGTTAAGCTCAATAGCATAAATTAGCTTTGGTGCCATTATGGACAAGCACTTCAGTTCGCACTATAGACATCTAGTTTATTCTTATGACTAACTCCACATGGTTGCTGTCTTATCCAGGAAGACGACAACAAGAGCAGACGCTGCCCTGCCAGTAGACTCCTGCTTAAATCCATCATTGTATGTAATTTGTCATATATTATTACTAATAGTTAAGAGAGAGCTTCCTTCTTGAGTATGTGCATTTGCTGTTGATATGAGAAAAGGATGACTAACGATGACCTTCTTTAGACTGGGATAATAAATGAATCTAGCTTCCAGGCAGGAATGCAATGCTCTTGTTGTCTATAGAGAAGCAATTCATGCAGTTTATGGAACATAATATGATTGCATATCTTCACAGTCCATTTGAATTCGTGTCTATTTACCTACAAACAATCAAAAACAATTGACGAGAGTGTATGTTAATTTTTTTAGCATATTAAAACGAGGTCTAAATTTCAATTATCGTATCACTGAAGATAAGAATACTAAGCTTCTTCCTTACATGAGGTTCCTTGATAGGTTAGGGAAGCCAAGAATAATTCTGAGGCCAAAGTTTTGTATTTCCTCAGAGCGCCAAAGGTAACTTTCTTTGGTTAATATTAACACAGACACAGCATAAACAGTTAAGAATGTAATATAGAATATGTACATCAGTCTCATTACTCTCACATCAGCACCATAGTTGGTGTTGTAGCAGCAACATTACCACCATAGTTGGTGTTGTAGCAGCAACATTACTACCATAGTTGGTGTTGTAGCAGCAACATTACTACCATAGTTGGTGTTGTAGCAGCAACATTACCACCATAGTTGGTGTTGTAGCAGCAACATTACCACCATAGTTGGTGTTGTAGCACCAACATTACCACCATAGTTGGTGTTGTAGCAGCAACATTACCACCATAGTTGGTGTTGTAGCAGCAACATTACTACCATAGTTGGTGTTGTAGCAGCAACATTACTACCATAGTTGGTGTTGTAGCAGCAACATTACTACCATAGTTGGTGTTGTAGCAGCAACATTACTACCATAGTTGGTGTTGTAGCAGCAACATTACTACCATAGTTGGTGTTGTAGCAGCAACATTACCACCATAGTTGGTGTTGTAGCAGCAACATTACTACCATAGTTGGTGTTGTAGCAGCAACATTACTACCATAGTTGGTGTTGTAGCAGCAACATTACTACCATAGTTGGTGTTGTAGCAGCAACATTACTACCATAGTTGGTGTTGTAGCAGCAACATTACTACCATAGTTGGTGTTGTAGCAGCAACATTACTACCATAGTTGGTGTTGTAGCAGCAACATTACTACCATAGTTGGTGTTGTAGCAGCAACATTACTACCATAGTTGGTGTTGTAGCAGCAACATTACCACCATAGTTGGTGTTGTAGCAGCAACATTACTACCATAGTTGGTGTTGTAGCAGCAACATTACTACCATAGTTGGTGTTGTAGCAGCAACATTACCACCATAGTTGGTGTTGTAGCAGCAACATTACCACCATAGTTGGTGTTGTAGCAGCAACATTACCACCATAGTTGGTGTTGTAGCAGCAACATTACCACCATAGTTGGTGTTGTAGCCAGCAACATTACCACCATAGTTGGTGTTGTAGCAACAACATTACCATCATTGTTGGTGTTGTAGCAACAACATTACTATCATTGTTGGTGTTGTAGCAACAACATTACTATCATTGTTGGTGTTGTAGCAGCAACATTACTATCATTGTTGGTGTTGTAGCAACAACATTACTATCATTGTTGGTGTTGTAGCAGCAACATTACTATCATTGTTGGTGTTGTAGCAACAACATTACCATCATTGTTGGTGTTGTAGCAGCAACATTACCATCATTGTTGGTGTTGTAGCAACAACATTATCATTGTTGGTGTTGTAGCAACAACATTACCATCATTGTTGGTGTTGTAGCAGCAACATTACTATCATTGTTGGTGTTGTAGCAACAACATTACTATCATTGTTGGTGTTGTAGCAACAACATTACTATCATTGTTGGTGTTGTAGCAGCAACATTACTATCATTGTTGGTGTTGTAGCAGCAACATTACTATCATTGTTGGTGTTGTAGCAGCAACATTACTATCATTGTTGGTGTTGTAGCAACAACATTACCATCATTGTTGGTGTTGTAGCAGCAACATTACTATCATTGTTGGTGTTGTAGCAGCAACATTACTATCATTGTTGGTGTTGTAGCAGCAACATTACTATCATTGTTGGTGTTGTAGCAACAACATTACCATCATTGTTGGTGTTGTAGCAGCAACATTACCATCATTGTTGGTGTTGTAGCAACAACATTATCATTGTTGGTGTTGTAGCACCAACATTACGATCATTGTTGGTGTTGCAGCAACATTACTATTAGCAGCAACATTACTACATTGTTGGTGTTGTAGCAACAACATTACCATCATTGTTGGTGTTGCAGCAACAACATTACCATCATTGTTGGTGTTGCAGCAACAACATTACCATCATTGTTGGTGTTGTAGCAACAACATTATCATTGTTGGTGTTGCAGCAACAACATTACTATCATTGTTGGTGTTGTAGCAGCAACATTACTATCATTGTTGGTGTTGCAGCAACAACATTACTATCATTGTTGGTGTTGCAGCAGCAACATTACTATCATTGTTGGTGTTGCAGCAACAACATTATCATTGTTGGTGTTGCAGCAACAACATTACTATCATTGTTGGTGTTGTAGCAACAACATTATCATTGTTGGTGTTGCAGCAACAACATTATCATTGTTGGTGTTGCAGCAACAACATTACTATCATTGTTGGTGTTGCAGCAGCAACATTACTATCATTGTTGGTGTTGCAGCAACAACATTATCATTGTTGGTGTTGCAGCAACAACATTACTATCATTGTTGGTGTTGTAGCAACAACATTATCATTGTTGGTGTTGTAGCAACAACATTATCATTGTTGGTGTTGCAGCAACAACATTACTATCATTGTTGGTGTTGTAGCAACAACATTACTATCATTGTTGGTGTTGTAGCAACAACATTACTATCATTGTTGGTGTTGTAGCAACAACATTACTATCATTGTTGGTGTTGTAGCAACAACATTACTATCATTGTTGGTGTTGTAGCAACAACATTACTATCATTGTTGGTGTTGCAGCAACAACATTACTATCATTGTTGGTGTTGTAGCAGCAACATTACTATCATTGTTGGTGTTGCAGCAACAACATTACTATCATTGTTGGTGTTGTAGCAGCAACATTACTATCATTGTTGGTGTTGTAGCAGCAACATTACCATCATTGTTGGTGTTGTAGCAGCAACATTACTATCATTGTTGGTGTTGTAGCAACAACATTACCATCATTGTTGGTGTTGTAGCAGCAACATTACTATCATTGTTGGTGTTGTAGCAACAACATTACCATCATTGTTGGTGTTGTAGCAACAACATTACCATCATTGTTGGTGTTGCAGCAACAACATTACCATCATTGTTGGTGTTGTAGCAGCAACATTACTATCATTGTTGGTGTTGTAGCAACAACATTACTATCATTGTTGGTGTTGTAGCAACAACATTACTATCATTGTTGGTGTTGTAGCAGCAACATTACCATCATTGTTGGTGTTGTAGCAACAACATTACTATCATTGTTGGTGTTGCAGCAACAACATTACCATCATTGTTGGTGTTGCAGCAACAACATTACTATCATTGTTGGTGTTGTAGCAACAACATTACTATCATTGTTGGTGTTGCAGCAACAACATTACTATCATTGTTGGTGTTGTAGCAACAACATTACCATCATTGTTGGTGTTGCAGCAACAACATTACCATCATTGTTGGTGTTGTAGCAACAACATTACTATCATTGTTGGTGTTGTAGCAACAACATTACCATCATTGTTGGTGTTGTAGCAGCAACATTACTATCATTGTTGGTGTTGTAGCAACAACATTACCATCATTGTTGGTGTTGTAGCAGCAACATTACTATCATTGTTGGTGTTGTAGCAACAACATTACCATCATTGTTGGTGTTGCAGCAACAACATTACCATCATTGTTGGTGTTGCAGCAACAACATTACCATCATTGTTGGTGTTGCAGCAACAACATTACTATCATTGTTGGTGTTGTAGCAGCAACATTACCATCATTGTTGGTGTTGTAGCAGCAACATTACCATCATTGTTGGTGTTGTAGCAGCAACATTACTATCATTGTTGGTGTTGTAGCAGCAACATTACCATCATTGTTGGTGTTGCAGCAACAACATTACCATCATTGTTGGTGTTGTAGCAGCAACATTACCATCATTGTTGGTGTTGTAGCAGCAACATTACCATCATTGTTGGTGTTGTAGCAACAACATTACTATCATTGTTGGTGTTGTAGCAGCAACATTACTATCATTGTTGGTGTTGTAGCAGCAACATTACCATCATTGTTGGTGTTGTAGCAACAACATTACCATCATTGTTGGTGTTGTAGCAACAACATTACTATCATTGTTGGTGTTGTAGCAACAACATTACTATCATTGTTGGTGTTGTAGCAGCAACATTACCATCATTGTTGGTGTTGTAGCAGCAACATTACCATCATTGTTGGTGTTGTAGCAACAACATTACTATCATTGTTGGTGTTGTAGCAGCAACATTACCATCATTGTTGGTGTTGTAGCAACAACATTACTACATTGTTGGTGTTGTAGCAGCAACATTACCATCATTGTTGGTGTTGTAGCAGCAACATTACATTGTTGGTGTTGTAGCAACAACATTACATTGTTGATGTTGTAGCAGCAACATTACTATCATTGTTGGTGTTGTAGCAACAACATTACTATCATTGTTGGTGTTGTAGCAACAACATTACTATCATTGTTGGTGTTGTAGCAACAACATTACTATCATTGTTGGTGTTGTAGCAACAACATTACTATCATTGTTGGTGTTGTAGCAACAACATTACTATCATTGTTGGTGTTGTAGCAGCAACATTACTATCATTGTTGGTGTTGTAGCAGCAACATTACTATCATTGTTGGTGTTGTAGCAACAACATTACTATCATTGTTGGTGTTGTAGCAGCAACATTACTATCATTGTTGGTGTTGTAGCAACAACATTACTATCATTGTTGGTGTTGTAGCAACAACATTACTATCATTGTTGGTGTTGTAGCAACAACATTACTATCATTGTTGGTGTTGTAGCAACAACATTACTATCATTGTTGGTGTTGTAGCAACAACATTACTATCATTGTTGGTGTTGTAGCAACAACATTACTATCATTGTTGGTGTTGTAGCAGCAACATTACCATCATTGTTGGTGTTGTAGCAACAACATTACTATCATTGTTGGTGTTGTAGCAGCAACATTACCATCATTGTTGGTGTTGTAGCAACAACATTACTATCATTGTTGGTGTTGTAGCAGCAACATTACCATCATTGTTGGTGTTGTAGCAACAACATTACTATCATTGTTGGTGTTGTAGCAACAACATTACTATCATTGTTGGTGTTGTAGCAACAACATTAGCAACAACATTATCATTGTTGTTGTTGTAGCAGCAACATTACTATCATTGTTGGTGTTGTAGCAACAACATTACTATCATTGTTGGTGTTGTAGCAGCAACATTACTATCATTGTTGGTGTTGCAGCAACAACATTACTATCATTGTTGGTGTTGTAGCAACAACATTACTATCATTGTTGGTGTTGTAGCAGCAACATTACTATCATTGTTGGTGTTGCAGCAACATTACTATCATTGTTGGTGTTGTAGCAACAACATTACTATCATTGTTGGTGTTGTAGCAGCAACATTACTATCATTGTTGGTGTTGTAGCAGCAACATTACTATCATTGTTGGTGTTGCAGCAACAACATTACCATCATTGTTGGTGTTGTAGCAACAACATTACTATCATTGTTGGTGTTGCAGCAACAACATTACCATCATTGTTGGTGTTGTAGCAACAACATTACTATCATTGTTGGTGTTGTAGCAACAACATTACTATCATTGTTGGTGTTGTAGCAACAACATTACCATCATTGTTGGTGTTGTAGCAACAACATTACCATCATTGTTGGTGTTGTAGCAACAACATTACCATCATTGTTGGTGTTGTAGCAACAACATTACCATCATTGTTGGTGTTGTAGCAACAACATTACTATCATTGTTGGTGTTGCAGCAACAACATTACCATCATTGTTGGTGTTGCAGCAACAACATTACCATCATTGTTGGTGTTGTAGCAACAACATTATCATTGTTGGTGTTGCAGCAACAACATTACCATCATTGTTGGTGTTGCAGCAACAACATTACCATCATTGTTGGTGTTGTAGCAACAACATTATCATTGTTGGTGTTGCAGCAACAACATTACAACAACATTACTATCATTGTTGGTGTTGTAGCAGCAACATTACTATCATTGTTGGTGTTGTAGCAGCAACATTACTATCATTGTTGGTGTTGTAGCAACAACATTACCATCATTGTTGGTGTTGTAGCAGCAACATTACTATCATTGTTGGTGTTGTAGCAGCAACATTACTATCATTGTTGGTGTTGTAGCAACAACATTACTATCATTGTTGGTGTTGTAGCAGCAACATTACCATCATTGTTGGTGTTGTAGCAGCAACATTACCATCATTGTTGGTGTTGTAGCAGCAACATTACCATCATTGTTGGTGTTGTAGCAACAACATTACCATCATTGTTGGTGTTGTAGCAACAACATTACCATCATTGTTGGTGTTGTAGCAACAACATTACTATCATTGTTGGTGTTGTAGCAACAACATTATCATTGTTGGTGTTGTAGCAACAACATTACCATCATTGTTGATGTTGTAGCAGCAACATTACCATCATTGTTGGTGTTGTAGCAGCAACATTACCATCATTGTTGATGTTGTAGCAACAACATTACCATCATTGTTGATGTTGTAGCAACAACATTACCATCATTGTTGTTGTTGTAGCAGCAACATTACCATCATTGTTGGTGTTGTAGCAGCAACATTACCATCATTGTTGGTGTTGTAGCAACAACATTACCATCATTGTTGGTGTTGTAGCAACAACATTACCATCATTGTTGGTGTTGTAGCAGCAACATTACCATCATTGTTGGTGTTGTAGCAGCAACATTACCATCATTGTTGGTGTTGTAGCAGCAACATTACCATCATTGTTGGTGTTGTAGCAACAACATTACTATCATTGTTGGTGTTGTAGCAGCAACATTACTATCATTGTTGGTGTTGTAGCAACAACATTACTATCATTGTTGGTGTTGTAGCAGCAACATTACTATCATTGTTGGTGTTGTAGCAGCAACATTACCATCATTGTTGGTGTTGTAGCAGCAACATTACCATCATTGTTGGTGTTGTAGCAGCAACATTACCATCATTGT
Organism: Cherax quadricarinatus; assembly: GCF_038502225.1. NCBI lineage: Eukaryota > Metazoa > Arthropoda > Malacostraca > Decapoda > Parastacidae > Cherax > Cherax quadricarinatus. The sequence goes on from NC_091358.1 coordinate 3,827,812, forward strand.
TGGTGTTGTAGCAGCAACATTACCATCATTGTTGGTGTTGTAGCAGCAACATTACCACCATAGTGTTGTAGCAGCAACATTACCACCATAGTTAGTGTTGTAGCAGCAACATTACCACCATAGTTACTGTTGTAGCAGCAACATTACCACCATAGTTAGTGTTGTAGCAACAACATTACCACCATAGTTAGTGTTGTAGCAGCAACATTACCACCATAGTTAGTGTTGTAGCAACAACATTACTACCATAGTTGGTGTTGTAGCAGCAACATTACTACCATAGTTGGTGTTGTAGCAGCAACATTACTACCATAGTTGGTGTTGTAGCAGCAACATTACTACCATAGTTGGTGTTGTAGCAGCAACATTACTACCATAGTTGGTGTTGTAGCAGCAACATTACTACCATAGTTGGTGTTGTAGCAGCAACATTACTACCATAGTTGGTGTTGTAGCAGCAACATTACTACCATAGTTGGTGTTGTAGCAGCAACATTACTACCATAGTTGGTGTTGTAGCAGCAACATTACTACCATAGTTGGTGTTGTAGCAGCAACATTACTACCATAGTTGGTGTTGTAGCAGCAACATTACCACCATAGTTGGTGTTGTAGCAGCAACATTACTACCATAGTTGGTGTTGTAGCAGCAACATTACCACCATAGTTGGTGTTGTAGCAGCAACATTACCACCATAGTTGGTGTTGTAGCAGCAACATTACTACCATAGTTGGTGTTGTAGCAGCAACATTACTACCATAGTTGGTGTTGTAGCAGCAACATTACTACCATAGTTGGTGTTGTAGCACCAACATTACTACCATAGTTGGTGTTGTAGCAGCAACATTACCACCATAGTTGGTGTTGTAGCAGCAACATTACCACCATAGTTGGTGTTGTAGCAGCAACATTACCACCATAGTTGGTGTTGTAGCACCAACATTACCACCATAGTTGGTGTTGTAGCACCAACATTACTACCATAGTTGGTGTTGTAGCAGCAACATTACCACCATAGTTGGTGTTGTAGCACCAACATTACCACCATAGTTGGTGTTGTAGCACCAACATTACCACCATAGTTGGTGTTGTAGCACCAACATTACCACCATAGTTGGTGTTGTAGCAGCAACATTACCACCATAGTTGGTGTTGTAGCAGCAACATTACTACCATAGTTGGTGTTGTAGCAGCAACATTACCACCATAGTTGGTGTTGTAGCAGCAACATTACTACCATAGTTGGTGTTGTAGCAGCAACATTACCACCATAGTTGGTGTTGTAGCAGCAACATTACTACCATAGTTGGTGTTGTAGCAGCAACATTACTACCATAGTTGGTGTTGTAGCAGCAACATTACCACCATAGTTGGTGTTGTAGCAGCAACATTACCACCATAGTTGGTGTTGTAGCAGCAACATTACTACCATAGTTGGTGTTGTAGCAGCAACATTACCACCATAGTTGGGGTTGTAGCAGCAACATTACTACCATAGTTGGTGTTGTAGCAGCAACATTACCACCATAGTTGGTGTTGTAGCAGCAACATTACCACCATAGTTGGTGTTGTAGCAGCAACATTACCACCATAGTTGGTGTTGTAGCAGCAACATTACTACCATAGTTGGTGTTGTAGCAGCAACATTACCACCATAGTTGGTGTTGTAGCAGCAACATTACCACCATAGTTGGTGTTGTAGCAGCAACATTACTACCATAGTTGGTGTTGTAGCAGCAACATTACCACCATAGTTGGTGTTGTAGCAGCAACATTACTACCATAGTTGGTGTTGTAGCAGCAACATTACTACCATAGTTGGTGTTGTAGCAGCAACATTACCACCATAGTTGGTGTTGTAGCAGCAACATTACTACCATAGTTGGTGTTGTAGTAGCAACATTACTACCATATTTGGTGTTGTAGCAGCAACATTACTACCATAGTTGGTGTTGTAGCAGCAACATTACCACCATAGTTGGTGTTGTAGCAGCAACATTACTACCATAGTTGGTGTTGTAGCAGCAACATTACTACCATAGTTGGTGTTGTAGCAGCAACATTACCACCATAGTTGGTGTTGTAGCAGCAACATTACTACCATAGTTGGTGTTGTAGCAGCAACATTACCACCATAGTTGGTGTTGTAGCAGCAACATTACTACCATAGTTGGTGTTGTAGCAGCAACATTACTACCATAGTTGGTGTTGTAGCAGCAACATTACCACCATAGTTGGTGTTGTAGCAGCAACATTACCACCATAGTTGGTGTTGTAGCAGCAACATTACTACCATAGTTGGTGTTGTAGCAGCAACATTACCACCATAGTTGGGGTTGTAGCAGCAACATTACTACCATAGTTGGTGTTGTAGCAGCAACATTACCACCATAGTTGGTGTTGTAGCAGCAACATTACCACCATAGTTGGTGTTGTAGCAGCAACATTACCACCATAGTTGGTGTTGTAGCAGCAACATTACTACCATAGTTGGTGTTGTAGCAGCAACATTACCACCATAGTTGGTGTTGTAGCAGCAACATTACCACCATAGTTGGTGTTGTAGCAGCAACATTACTACCATAGTTGGTGTTGTAGCAGCAACATTACCACCATAGTTGGTGTTGTAGCAGCAACATTACTACCATAGTTGGTGTTGTAGCAGCAACATTACTACCATAGTTGGTGTTGTAGCAGCAACATTACCACCATAGTTGGTGTTGTAGCAGCAACATTACTACCATAGTTGGTGTTGTAGTAGCAACATTACTACCATATTTGGTGTTGTAGCAGCAACATTACTACCATAGTTGGTGTTGTAGCAGCAACATTACTACCATAGTTGGTGTTGTAGTAGCAACGTTACTACCATAGTTGGTGTTGTAGCAGCAACATTACTACCATAGTTGGTGTTGTAGCAGCAACATTACTACCATAGTTGGTGTTGTAGCAGCAACATTACTACCATAGTTGGTGTTGTAGCAGCAACATTACCACCATAGTTGGTGTTGTAGCAGCAACATTACTACCATAGTTGGTGTTGTAGTAGCAACATTTCTACCATAGTTGGTGTTGTAGCAGCAACATTACTACCATAGTTGGTGTTGTAGCAGCAACATTACTACCATAGTTGGTGTTGTAGTAGCAACATTACTACCATAGTTGGTGTTGTAGCAGCAACATTACTACCATAGTTGGTGTTGTAGCAGCAACATTACTACCATAGTTGGTGTTGTAGCAGCAACATTACTACCATAGTTGGTGTTGTAGCAGCAACATTACCACCATAGTTGGTGTTGTAGCAGCAACATTACCACCATAGTTGGTGTTGTAGCAGCAACATTACCACCATAGTTGGTGTTGTAGCAGCAACATTACTACCATAGTTGGTGTTGTAGCAGCAACATTACCACCATAGTTGGTGTTGTAGCTCCAACATTACCACCATAGTTGGTGTTGTAGCAGCAACATTACTACCATAGTTGGTGTTGTAGCAGCAACATTACTACCATAGTTGGTGTTGTAGCAGCAACATTACTACCATAGTTGGTGTTATAGCAGCACCATTACCACCATAGTTGGTGTTGTAGCAGCAACATTACCACCATAGTTGGTGTTGTAGCTGCAACATTACCACCATAGTTGGTGTTGTAGCAGCAACATTACCACCATAGTTGGTGTTGTAGCAGCAACATTACTACCATAGTTGGTGTTGTAGCAGCAACATTACTACCATAGTTGGTGTTGTAGCAGCAACATTACCACCATAGTTGGTGTTGTAGCTGCAACATTACCACCATAGTTGGTGTTGTAGCTGCAACATTACCACCATAGTTGGTGTTGTAGCAGCAACATTACCACCATAGTTGGTGTTGTAGCTGCAACATTACTACCATAGTTGGTGTTATAGCAGCACCATTACCACCATAGTTGGTGTTGTAGCAGCAACATTACCACCATAGTTGGTGTTGTAGCAGCAACATTACTACCATAGTTGTTGTTGTAGCAGCAACATTACCACCATAGTTGGTGTTGTAGCAGCAACATTACTACCATAGTTGGTGTTGTAGCAGCAACATTACTACCATAGTTGGTGTTGTAGCAGCAACATTACCACCATAGTTGGTGTTGTAGCAGCAACATTACCACCATAGTTGGTGTTGTAGCTGCAACATTACCACCATAGTTGGTGTTGTAGCTAGCCAGAGCATTTAGCCTATCATTGCATTTCTTGCTTAGTTATGTTATGGTGGATTTATTACGATTACCTCTGTACCAAGATACCTACATTTATTTGCTGTGTATTTAACTAGTCGGGCATGTTATTGGCCTGTTAATATCTTAGTGTTAGAGGAAGATATTAGTATCACATTATATATTACTAGAAGCTATTTAAAAATGATATTCATTTTGTTATGCCCTGATGTTTCATCATGACATAAACAGAGCTGATAGTTATGTGTTTATGTGAGGTTGGTAGAGCATTTAGAAGATAATTGAATTAATGAATTAAACAGCATAGGATTTAGATAACCTGCCCAGTAGAGGCAGATGGTAAATAAGGCTAAATAACATAGGATTTAGATAACCTGGCTAGTAGAGGCAGATGGTAATTAAGGTTAAATAACTTAGGATTTAGATAAACTGGCTAGTAGAGGCAGATGGTAAATATGAACACTAGGCTAAATAACAGGATTTAGATCACTTGGCTAGTAGAGGCAGATGGTAAATAAGGTTAAATAACATAGGATATAGATAAGCTGGCTAGTAAAGGCAGATGGTAAATAAGGCTAAATAACATAGGATTTAGATAACCTGGCTAGTAGAGGCAGATGGTAAATAAGGCTAAATAACATAGGATATAGATAAGCTGGCTAGTAAAGGCAGATGGTAAATAAGGCTAAATAACACAGGATATAGATAACCTGGCTAGTAGAGGCAGATGTTGAATAAGGCTAAATAACAGGATTTAGATAAGCTGGCTAGTAGAGGCAGATGGTAAATAAGGTTAAATAACATAGGATATAGATAAGCTGGCTAGTAAAGGCAGATGGTAAATAAGGTTAAATAACATAGGATATAGATAAGCTGGCTAGTAAAGGCAGATGGCAAATAAGGTTAAATAACATAGGATATAGATAAGCTGGCTAGTAAAGGCAGATGGTAAATAAGGTTAAATAACATAGGATATAGATAAGCTGGCTAGTAAAGGCAGATGGTAAATAAGGTTAAATAACATAGGATATAGATAAGCTGGCTAGTAAAGGCAGATGGTAAATAAGGTTAAATAACATAGGATATAGATAACCTGGCTGGAAGAGGCAGATGTTGAATAAGGTTAAATAACAGGATTTAGATAAGCTGGCTAGTAGAGGCAGATGGTAAATAAGGTTAAATAACATAGGATATAGATAAGCTGGCTAGTAAAGGCAGATGATAAATAAGGTTAAATAACATAGGATATAGATAAGCTGGCTAGTAGAGGCAGATGGTAAATAAGGTTAAATAACAGGATTTAGATAAGCTGGCTAGTAGAGACAAATGGTAAATAAGGCTAAATAACAGGATTTAGATAAGCTGGCTAGTAGAGGCAGATGGTAAACACGAACACCATGCTAGTATAAAAGGGATGAAAGTTACCATGAACAATTATAGATGAGGTAAGGGAAAATCCTTATCAAGAAAGTGACTTAGAAAGCTGAGGCTGTACGTCCGTCCCTGAACTAGGCCTATAAATATTCCGACATTTTTTTCGTAGATATTTTTGAAATAGAGTAACGCAAAATAAACATAGTTTCAAAATATTAAAAATATAAATAGGAATTTAATTTTTTTAGCATTTTTAACTCGAAAATCCATTAGAAACCCATTAAAAAATTTCGAGCCTCAAAAATTATATTTCGTATAGAAATATAATAGATTAAAATATCCTATAATTATAGACATAAAAAAATAAAATATATTCTAGTTATTTCACGGACGTAATATGACCCTTGTGGGTTTAGCGCTTTCTTTGAGTATAATAATAATAATAATCAAGAAACTAACTGACTTTACAAGTTAAAAATTAAATTTTCGATTAATGTTAAACCTGAGTCCGTCATTGTTGGAAAATATGGTTTAAAAAACCCACAAGTTGATAAATGAGACACATGGGTAACATTTGGATATTTTTATTATGGCAACGTTTCGCCAGCCAGTGACGGGCAAAACATCGATCAGTAATCTGTAAGATGAGCCTCACATCTGTCGTCTCTCTAACCTCCATATAAATATTTAAATACCACATTAAAACCCACAGGTATTTTTGTTCGTTATTTATCAATATCATATATATATATATATATATATATATATATATATATATATATATATATATATATATATATATATATATATATATATATATATATATATATATATATATATATATATATATATATATATATATATATATATATATATATATATATATATATATATATATATATATATATATATATATATATTTGTTCGTTATTTATCAATATCATATATATATATATATATATATATATATATATATATATATATATATATATTTGTTCGTTATTTATCAAATATGATATATATGTATATATTATTCTTGGTATTTTTATAATAATTCCAATTGTCTAAAATTACCACATGGTTTATTTTGTCTGACCATAATTATATATTCAATTTTTTTTTTTTTTTTTGAGTTGTGAGAAAAGCTGAAATTTTGGGTAGATTTTTGAGTGTGGATTTGCTGTTTAAATTCCAGAATAACGCTTGTAAATGGCCTGGTGTAAATGACAGTGAAAAATGGCGGTTTTGTACAGTTTAGGGCATTTATTAAAGAGAACGTTTTGCCATAAGTGGCATCGTCAGTCCTAATACGAAGCTAAAATATATTGATCTATGTTTATGTTATTTTAGGACTCACGAAATAACTCGTGGCGAAACGTTTCCTTCACTAAATGTCCTGAACTGAACACAGGTAACCGTTGGTTGCGGTCGGTGCATAACATGGGGGAAAGAAAGTCTGCGGTGATCTGTCCCTCAGTCTTGCAAGGTGTTCAATCCAACACAGTTTTAACGAGGCTGAAGTAAGTGATGTAAGTTATGCCCCAAAACGATGATAAATGAGACACTTGTGCAGCATTTGTTTATCTTTATTCTGGAAACGTTTCGCCAGCCAGTGACTTCTTCAGTCAAATGCGGAGAAACGTGGAAGATGAGGAGGATTTTCAGGTAATCAGTCCCTCAGCCTCTGCATTGAACTGAAGAAGTCACTGGCTGAGGAAACGTTTCCAGATACCAAAATGTTGCATAAGTGTCTCATTTATCATCTTATCGGTATTATAAATCATTTATCCCCCCCCCCCAAAAATGGTCTTACACCAAACCTGACACCAGAAACCAACAACAACAACAACAGCAAATTACAACAACACTGAGGAGGCCTATTCATGGCCCGGCCCGTGGGGGCGTTGTCCCGCGAAAGACCCTCCAGGTAGGCAGACGGTCAGAAGTGTTGATGGTCCGAGACTTCACTTGTAACACTTAGATTTATAGCCAAAATACTTTTTTTTAGGGCGCCACTTATCCTGGTGGAAGTTAATGAGAATGTTCCATTGGAAGCTGGTCATCCGTGCGAGGTGTTGACGCTTTCTCAGGTAGGTATCGTCAGGGGTAGCGTTGGTATTATACCCAGAGAGAGAGAAAGAGACAGAGAGAGAGAGAGAGAGAGAGAGAGACAGAGACAGAGAGAGAGAGGGGGGAGAAATAAGTCTTCTTGTGGTCTAATTCATTTCGAAAATTTCTCAGCGACTTGGAGAGAAAAATGATGCGATACTAGTCTTCAAGAGGAGATGGGAATCAGCATCATAGGAGTGGTGTTAGGTACGAGCACACAGAAGCAGCTAATGTGAGATTTTATTGTGGAAACGTTTTGCCTGACCAGGCTCCTGGAAAGCGAAACGTTGAGTCAATAAAATGCCACATTAGTTGCTTTAACCTAACCTTCATTCTGACCACGAATGACTATCACCTGACCTTCATTCTCACCATGAATGACTATCACCTGACCTTCATTCTCACCACGAATGACTATCACCTGACCTTCATTCTGACCACAAATGACTATCACCTGACCTTCATTCTCACCACGAATGACTATCACCTGACCTTCATTCTCACCACGAATGACTATCACCTGACCTTCATTCTGACCACTAATGACTATCACCTGACCTTCATTCTGACCACAAAGGACTATCACTTGACCTTCATTCTGACCACTAATGACTATCACCTGACCTTCATTCTCACCACGAATGACTATCACCTGACCTTCATTCTCACCACGAATGACTATCACCTGACCTTCATTCTGACCACAAATGGTTGGACAGAGGTAATACCAAAAAGATTTTTGTGTCTCGTGTTAAGTCTATGGGTTAAGTTGAACCATAGAAAATCTGCGATATAATAAGATACACATTTCCTGAAAACTGTTGTCATCCTGTTCTGTTCCTGTTCTTCTTCTTACAGGATTCCTGGGCAGTGTCACAGACACACAGATGATGATCAAACCAAATGCAAATTATATGGCCAGGCCTATGGTCACTATCTTGAACACTACATGCTTAATTGTCCACTTATTGAGGAATACAGAGACAGGCAGTATAATAACCTATGTGATATGTCAAGATATCTTATTAATGAAAATAAGATACCAGATATATTAAGCAAATTTCCTAAATTTTGCTTGTAACAGATAAGTGAACTGTAGATAGAAATCCAAATGTACACCTGTTAACCCTTTTGAGGCCTAGTTTCTAGGCCTATTGTGTATCCATATTCTCTTGTGTTACCAACCACAGGATGGATATGAGGTACACAATAAACTAGCCACAACCATCCACAGGATGGATATGAGGTACACAATAAACTAGCCACTACCATCCACAGGATGGATATGAGATACACAAAAAACTAGCCACTACCATCCACAGGATGGATATGAGGTACACAATAAACTAGCCACAACCATCCACAGGATGGATATGAGGTACACAATAAACTAGCCACTACCATCCTCAGGATGGATATGAGGTACACAATAAACTAGCCACAACCATCCTCAGGATGGATATGAGGTACACAATAAACTAGCCACAACCATCCTCAGGATGGATATGAGATACACAATAAACTAGCCACTACCATCCACAGGATGGATATGAGGTACACAATAAACTAGCCACAACCATCCACAGGATGGATATGAGGTACACAATAAACTAGCCACTACCATCCACAGGATGGATATGAGATACACAAAAAACTAGCCACTACCATCCACAGGATGGATATGAGGTACACAATAAACTAGCCACTACCATCCACAGGATGGATATGAGGTACACAATAAACTAGCCACAACCATCCACAGGATGGATATGAGGTACACAATAAACTAGCCACTACCATCCACAGGATGGATATGAGGTACACAATAAACTAGCCACAACCATCCACAGGATGGATATGAGGTACACAATAAACTAGCCACTACCATCCACAGGATGGATATGAGATACACAAAAAACTAGCCACTACCATCCACAGGATGGATATGAGGTACACAATAAACTAGCCACTACCATCCACAGTATGGATATGAGATACACAAAAAACTAGCCACTACCATCCACAGGATGGATATGAGGTACACAATAAACTAGCCACTACCATCCACAGGATGGATATGAGGTACACAATAAACTAGCCACTACCATCCACAGGATGGATATGAGGTACACAATAAACTAGCCACTACCATCCACAGGATGGATATGAGGTACACAAAAAACTAGCCACTACCATCTACAGGATGGATATGAGGTACACAATAAACTAGCCACTACCATCCATAGGATGGATATGAGGTACACAATAAACTAGCCACTACCATCCACAGGATGGATATGAGGCACACAATAAACTAGCCACTACAATCCACATAACGGATATGAGGTACACAATAAACTAGCCACTACCATCCATAGGATGGATATGAGGTACACAATAAACTAGCCACTACCATCCACAGGATGGATATGAGGTACACAATAAACTAGCCACTACCATCCACAGGATGGATATGAGGTACACAATAAACTATCCACTACCATCCACAGGATGGATATGAGGTACACAATAAACTAGCCACTACCATCCACAGGATGGATATGAGGTACACAATAAACTAGCCACTACCATCCACAGGATGGATATGAGGTACACAATAAACTAGCCACTACCATCTACAGGATGGATATGAGGTACACAATAAACTAGCCACTACCATCCACAGGATGGATATGAGGTACACAATAAACTAGCCACTACCATCTACAGGATGGATATGAGGTGCACAATAAACTAGCCACTACCATCCACAGGATGGAATAGAGGTACACAATAAATTAGCTACTACCATCCACAGGATGGATATGAGGTACACAATAAACTAGCCACTACCATCCACAGGATGGATATGAGGTACACAATAAACTAGCCACTACCATCCACAGGATGGATATGAGGTACACAATAAACTAGCCACTACCATCCACAGGATGGATATGAGGTACACAATAAACTAGCCACTACCATCTACAGGATGGATATGAGGTACACAATAAACTAGCCACTACCATCCACAGGATGGATATGAAGTACACAATAAACTAGCCACTACCATCCACAGAATGGATATGAGGTACACAATAAACTAACCACTACCATCCACAGGATGGATATGAGGTACACAATAAACTAGCCACTACCATCCACAGGATGGATATGAGGTACACAATAAACTAGCCACTACCATCCACAGGATGGATATGAGGTACACAATAAACTAGCCACTACCATCCATAGGATGGATATAAAGTACACAATAAACTAGCCACTACCATCCACAGGATGGATATGAGGTACACAATAAACTAGCCACTACCATCCACAGGATGGATATGACGTACACAATAAACTAGCCACTACCATCCACAGGATGGATATGAGGTACACAATAAACTAGCCACTACCATCTACAGGATGGATATGAGGTACACAATAAACTAGCCACTACCATCTACAGGATGGATATGAGGTACACAATAAACTAGCCACTACCATCCACAGGATGGATATGAGGTACACAATAAACTAGCCACTACCATCCACAGGATGGATATGAGGTACACAATAAACTAGCCACTACCATCCATAGGATGGATATGAGGTACACAATAAACTAGCCACTACCATCCACAGGATGGATATGAGGTACACAATAAACTAGCCACTACCATCCACAGGATGGATATGAGGTGCACAATAAACTAGCCACTACCATCCACAGGATGGATATGAGGTACACAATAAACTAGCCACTACCATCCACAGGATGGATATGTGGTGCACAATAAACTAGCCACTACCATCCACAGGATGGATATGAGGTACACAATAAACTAGCCACTACCATCCACAGGATGGATATGAGGTACACAATAAACTAGCCACTACCATCCACAGGATGGATATGAGGTGCACAATAAACTAGCCACTACCATCCACAGGATGGATATGAGGTACACAATAAACTAGCCACTACCATCCACAGGATGGATATGAGGTGCACAATAAACTAGCCACTACCATCCACAGGATGGATATGAGGTACACAATAAACTAGCCACTACCATCCACAGGATGGATATGAGGTGCACAATAAACTAGCCACTACCATCCACAGGATGGATATGAGGTGCACAACAAACTAGCCACTACCATCCACAGGATCTATATGAGGTACACAATAAACTAGCCACTACCATCCACAGGATGGATATGAGGTACACAATAAACTAGCCACTACCATCCGCAGGATGGATATGAGGTGCACAATAAACTAGCCACTACCATCCACAGGATTGATATGAGGTGCACAATAAACTAACCACTACCATCCACAGGATGGATATGAGGTGCACAATAAACTAGCCACTACCATCCACAGGATGGATATGAGGTACACAATAAACTAGCCACTACCATCCACAGGATGGATATGAGGTACACAATAAACTAGCCACTACCATCCACAGGATGGATATGAGGTACACAATAAACTATCCACTACCATCCATAGGATTGATATGAGGTGCACAATAAACTAGCCACTACCATCCACAGGATGGATATGAGGTACACAATAAACTAACCACTACCATCCACAGGATGGATATGAGGTACACATCCACAAAACTTATCATTAAATACAAATTTTGCATCAACAATGCAAAGTTTAATAAGTTTAATGATAGTAGGAACTGGCAATGGTAAATCATAGTTAACGAGTTCTTCAGATAAGAAACTTAATAAATCATCAACAGGAACTTTCGTAAACAAGGAAGTAACATCAAAACTAACCATGTTAAAATCATTTAAATCAGTCAAGGAGCTTAATTTATCAACCAAGTCTATGTTGTTTTTAACATTAAAGTTAGAAATTTTGCCAATAATAGGGCTCAAAATATCAACAAGCCATTTGGATAATTTATATGAAACTGACCCTATGGAGCTAATAATTGGTCTGACAGCTCCATAGGGTCAGTTTCATATAAATTATCCAAATGGCTTGTTGATATTTTGAGCCCTATTATTGGCAAAATTTCTAACTTTAATGTTAAAAACAACATAGACTTGGTTGATAAATTAAGCTCCTTGACTGATTTAAATGATTTTAACATGGTTAGTTTTGATGTTACTTCCTTGTTTACGAAAGTTCCTGTTGATGATTTATTAAGTTTCTTATCTGAAGAACTCGTTAACTATGATTTACCATTGCCAGTTCCTACTATCATTAAACTTATTAAACTTTGCATTGTTGATGCAAAATTTGTATTTAATGATAAGTTTTACACTCAGAAGTTTGGTATGGCAATGGGAAATCCTCTTTCACCTGTTCTTAGTAACCTATACATGGAATTTTTTGAAACAAGGTTGCTTAACACAATCCTCCCTAATAGAGCTAAATGGTTCAGATATGTTGATGATATTTTGTGTCTTATGCCCAAAAATGTAGATATACACCATTTCCTTGGAAAATTAAATAGCTTAGCCCATTCTATAAACTTTACTGTTGAGTTTGAAGAAAATAACTCATTGCCTTCTCTAGATGTTTTAATTATTAAGGATAATAATGAATTCAAATTTAAAATTTACAGAAAACCTACAAATAACTGTTCCTATGTCCACTATTATTCCTCGCATCAAGATAGAGTCAAACTGTCTGTTTTCTCATCAATGTTTCTGAGAGCTTTACGAATTTGTAGTCCTGAGTTCATAGATGAGGAAATATCCAAAATTTATGAAATAGGTAATGATTTAAAATACCCAAGAAATGTAATTGATAAATCTTTTAAAGTTGCTAGAAACACTTTTTATAATCCAAAAAGGGACAACCAGCCTTATTCAACTAAAAATATGTTGGTTCTCCCTTACCATGAAAACTTGGTTGATATGCCTTCTCTTCTTAAGACTTTTAATATTAAAGTTGTATTCAAAAATCTTGATACAGTGAAAAAACTTTTGATAAAGAATTCCCCCCAAAATGTTGATGGATGTGTCTATAAGATTCCTTGTAAAATTTGCGATAAAGTTTATTACGGTCAAACTGGTAAAAATCTCGAACTAAGATTAAAACAACATAAATATAGCATTAGAACTGGACAAGATTCCAATGCTCTATTTATTCATGTAAGAGATTTTAACCATCCAATTGATTTTCAAAAAGTTGAGAAAGTAGTATCAAGCAAGTCCATGGTCGACAGGAATATAATTGAATCTTGTTTCATAAAAAGCAGTTTTGACAATAATATGAATATTTCCTTTGGTTTATATAAATTAGATCCATTTATAATTAATAGAATTTGGGAAGAATTTAATAATACACTGGACAAATAATAATTTTTAAATTTTCTTGGGTAGAATAGCTTGGGGGTGAGTTGTGCAAGGGACCTATCCAAGTTGGGTCGCCACGCGTCACGTGTTTAACCGTTGTGGGATCTGATAGTGAGGTGCTGGCCAGACCCCTTATATAGCTTCCTTGGATGCTTTACTTTCATAGTTCCTTGATAATGTGAGTAGTCACCAATGCGCTTGGAATTTCTCTATTCTTTCAGAGTGGTTGTTTTGCATATTTTGAAATCACCTGTTTTTGTGATCTTATTGCATATATATATATATATATTATATATATATATATATATATATATATATATATATATATATATATATATATATATATATATATATATATATATATATATATATATATATATATATATATATATATATATATATATATATATATATATATATATATATATATATATATATATATATATATATATATATATATATTTTTATATAAAGTAAAAGGACACAAGTGCAACTAATGTGACATTTATTGTGGCAACGTTTCGCTCTCCAGGAGCTTTATCAAGCCATTACAAACAATACATGGACACAGAGGGTATATAAAGGCTCAGAGTGAGGTGAATACTAGTGAGGTACCATTCCGATGTTCACTAGTGGTAGTAGTAGTAGTAGTAGTGGTAGTGACAAAAGCAATTAATTCGTACATGAGTAAAAGGATATAAAAGCTATTACTTGGGTAACATAAAAATAGGTTGGACAAATATAAACTGGAATGAGGCAGGTTGTTTCAGTGTTCACTCTCTGTGCTTTGTGTAGTATAACAGGAGAGACTATGTGATGGCAGGGTTTACTGTTTTCAGGAGGATTCTTGCTAAGACTTCGGAGATGGTGAAGCTGCCGTTGTTTTGTTTAATTGTATTCGAAACAGCGATCAGTGCTGATTCAAGGCACTTGCGTGTGCGGAAATTAGTTTCCGCACACGCAAGTGCCTTGAATCAGCACTGATCGCTGTTTCGAATACAATTAAACAAAACAACGGAAGCTTCACCATCTCCGAAGTCTTAGCAAGAATCCTCCTGAAAACAGTAAACCCTGCCATCACATAGTCTCTCCTGTTATACTACACAAAGCACAGAGAGTGAACACTGAAACAACCTGCCTCATTCCAGTTTATATTTGTCCAACCTATTTTTATGTTACCCAAGTAATAGCTTTTATATCCTTTTACTCATGTACGAATTAATTGCTTTTGTCACTACCACTACTACTACTTCTACTACCACTAGTGAACATCGGAATGGTACCTCACTAGTATTCACCTCACTCTGAGCCTTTATATACCCTCTGTGTCCATGTATTGTTTGTAATGGCTTGATAAAGCTCCTGGAGAGCGAAACGTTGCCACAATAAATGTCACATTAGTTGCACTTGTGTCCTTTTACTTTACATATTGTCGGTAATTCTACCAACTTTATTACATATATATATATATATATATATATATATATATATATATATATATATATATATATATATATATATATATATCATATTTGATAAATAACGAACAAAAATACCTGTGGGTTTTAATGTGGTATTTAAATATTTATATGGAAGATAGAGAGACGACAGATGTGAGGCTCATCTTACAGATTACTGATCGATGTTTTGCCCGTCACTGGCTGGCGAAACGTTGCCATAATAAAAATATCCAAATGTTACCCATGTGTCTCATTTATCAACTTGTGGGTTTTTTAAACCATATTTTCCAAAAGTGACGGACTCAGGTTTAACATTAATCGAAAATTTAATTTTTAACTTGTAAAGTAAGTTAGTTATCTTGATTATTATTATTATTATTATACTCAAAGAAAGCGCTAAACCCACAAGGGTCATATTACGTCCGTGAAATAACTAGAATATATTTTATTTTTTTATGTCTATAATTATAGGATATTTTAATCTATTATATTTCTATACGAAATATAATTTTTGAGGCTCGAAATTTTTTAATGGGTTTCTAATGGATTTTCGAGTTAAAAATGCTAAAGAAATTAAATTCCTATTTATATTTTTAATATTTTGAAACTATGTTTATTTTGCGTTACTCTATTTCAAAAATATCTACGAAAAAAATGTCTGAATATTTATAGGCCTAGTTCAGGGACGGACGTACAGCCTCAGCTTTCTAAGTCACTTTCTTGATAAGGATTTTCCCTTATCTCATCTATAATTGTTCATGGTAACTTTCATCCCTTTTATACTAGCATGGTGTTCGTGTTTACCATCTGCCTCTACTAGCCAGCTTATCTAAATCCTGTTATTTAACCTTATTTACCATCTGCCTCTACTAGCCAGCTTATATAAATCCTGTTATTTAACCTTATTTACCATCTGCCTCTACTAGCCAGCTTATCTATATCCTATGTTATTTAACCTTATTTACCATCTGCCTCTACTAGCCAGCTTATATAAATCCTGTTATTTAGCCTTATTTACCATCTGCCTCTACTAGCCAGCTTATCTATATCCTATGTTATTTAACCTTATTTACCATCTGCCTCTACTAGCCAGCTTATATAAATCCTGTTATTTAGCCTTATTTACCATCTGCCTCTACTAGCCAGCTTATCTAAATCCTGTTATTTAGCCTTATTTACCATCTGCCTCTACTAGCCAGCTTATCTAAATCCTGTTATTTAGCCTTATTTACCATCTGCCTCTACTAGCCAGCTTATATAAATCCTGTTATTTAACCTTATTTACCATCTGCCTCTACTAGCCAGCTTATCTATATCCTATGTTATTTAACCTTATTTACCATCTGCCTCTACTAGCCAGCTAATCTAAATATTATGTTATTTAACCTTATTTACCATCTGCCTTTACTAGCCAGCTTATCTATATCCTATGTTATTTAACCTTATTTACCATCTGCCTTTACTAGCCAGCTTATCTAAATCCTATGTTATTTAACCTTATTTACCATCTGCCTTTACTAGCCAGCTTATCTATATCCTATGTTATTTAACCTTATTTACCATCTGCCTTTACTAGCCAGCTTATCTATATCCTATGTTATTTAACCTTATTTACCATCTGCCTTTACTAGCCAGCTTATCTATATCCTATGTTATTTAACCTTATTTACCATCTGCCTTTACTAGCCAGCTTATCTATATCCTATGTTATTTAACCTTATTTACCATCTGCCTTTACTAGCCAGCTTATCTATATCCTATGTTATTTAACCTTATTTACCATCTGCCTCTACTAGCCAGCTTATCTATATCCTATGTTATTTAACCTTATTTACCATCTGCCTCTACTAGCCAAGTGATCTAAATCCTGTTATTTAGCCTAGTGTTCATATTTACCATCTGCCTCTACTAGCCAGCTTATCTATATCCTATGTTATTTAACCTTATTTACCATCTGCCTCTACCAGCCAGGTTATCTATATCCTATGTTATTTAGCCTTATTTACCATCTGCCTCTACTGGGCAGGTTATCTAAATCCTATGCTGTTTAATTCATTAATTCAATTATCTTCTAAATGCTCTACCAACCTCACATAAACACATAACTATCAGCTCTGTTTATGTCATGATGAAACATCAGGGCATAACAAAATGAATGTCATTTTTAAATAGCTTCTAGTAATATATAATGTGATACTAATATCTTCCTCTAACACTAAGATATTAACAGGCCAATAACATGCCCGACTAGTTAAATTCGCAGTAAATAAATGTAGGTATCTTGGTACAGAGGTAATCTTAGTAAATCCACCATAACATAACTAAACAATAAATGCAAAGACAGGCTAAATACTCTAGCTAGCTACAACACCAACTATGGTGGTAATGTTGCTGCTACAACACCAACTATGGTGGTAATATTGCAGCTACAACACCAACTATGGTAGTAATGTTGCTGCTACAACACCAACTATGGTGGTAATATTGCTGCTACAACACCAACTATGGTGGTAATGTTGCTGCTACAACACCAACTATGGTGGTAATATTGCTGCTACAACACCAACTATGGTGGTAATGTTGCAGCTACAACACCAACTATGGTAGTAATGTTGCTGCTACAACACCAACTATGGTGGTAATATTGCTGCTACAACACCAACTATGGTGGTAATGTTGCAGCTACAACACCAACTATGGTGGTAATGTTGCAGCTACAACACCAACTATGGTGGTAATGTTGCAGCTACAACACCAACTATGGTGGTAATGTTGCAGCTACAACACCAACTATGGTGGTAATATTGCTGCTACAACACCAACTATGGTGGTAATGTTGCTGCTACAACACCAACTATGGTGGTAATGTTGCTGCTACAACACCAACTATGGTAGTAATGTTGCTGCTACAACACCAACTATGGTAGTAATGTTGCTGCTACAACACCAACTATGGTAGTAATGTTGCTGCTACAACACCAACTATGATGGTAATGTTGCTGCTACAACACCAACTATGGTGGTAATGTTGCTGCTACAACACCAACTATGGTAGTAATGTTGCTGCTACAACACCAACTATGGTGGTAATGTTGCTGCTACAACACCAACTATGGTGGTAATGTTGCTGCTACAACACCAACTATGGTAGTAATGTTGCTGCTACAACACCAACTATGGTGGTAATGTTGCTGCTACAACACCAACTATGGTAGTAATGTTGCTGCTACAACACCAACTATGGTAGTAATGTTGCTGCTACAACACCAACTATGGTAGTAATGTTGCTGCTACAACACCAACTATGGTAGTAATGTTGCTGCTACAACACCAACTATGGTGGTAATGTTGCTGCTACAACACCAACTATGGTAGTAATGTTGCTGCTACAACACCAACTATGATGGTAATGTTGCTGCTACAACACCAACTATGGTGGTAATGTTGCTGCTACAACACCAACTATGGTGGTAATGTTGCTGCTACAACACCAGCTATGGTGGTAATGTTGCAGCTACAACACCAACTATGGTGGTAATGTTGCTGCTACAACACCAACTATGGTGGTAATGTTGCAGCTACAACACCAACTATGGTGGTAATGTTGCAGCTACAACACCAACTATGGTGGTAATGTTGCAGCTACAACACCAACTATGGTAGTAATGTTGCTGCTACAACACCAACTATGGTGGTAATGTTGCTGCTACAACACCAGCTATGGTGGTAATGGTGCTGCTATAACACCAACTATGGTGGTAATGTTGCTGCTACAACACCAACTATGGTAGTAATGTTGCTGCTACAACACCAACTATGGTAGTAATGTTGCTGCTACAACACCAACTATGGTGGTAATGTTGCAGCTACAACACCAACTATGGTGGTAATGTTGCTGCTACAACACCAACTATGGTGGTAATGTTGCTGCTACAACACCAACTATGGTGGTAATGTTGCTGCTACAACACCAACTATGGTGGTAATGTTGCTGCTACAACACCAACTATGGTGGTAATGTTGCTGCTACAACACCAACTATGGTGGTAATGTTGCTGCTACAACACCAACTATGGTGGTAATGTTGCAGCTACAACACCAACTATGGTAGTAATGTTGCTGCTACAACACCAACTATGGTGGTAATGTTGGTGCTACAACACCAACTATGGTGGTAATGTTGCTGCTACAACACCAACTATGGTAGTAATGTTGCTGCTACAACACCAACTATGGTGGTAATGTTGCTGCTACAACACCAACTATGGTGGTAATGTTGCTGCTACAACACCAACTATGGTAGTAATGTTGCTGCTACAACACCAACTATGGTAGTAATGTTGCTGCTACAACACCAACTATGGTAGTAATGTTGCTGCTACAACACCAACTATGGTGGTAATGTTGCTGCTACAACACCAACTATGGTGCTGATGTGAGAGTAATGAGACTGATGTACATATTCTATATTACATTCTTAACTGTTTATGCTGTGTCTGTGTTAATATTAACCAAAGAAAGTTACCTTTGGCGCTCTGAGGAAATACAAAACTTTGGCCTCAGAATTATTCTTGGCTTCCCTAACCTATCAAGGAACCTCATGTAAGGAAGAAGCTTAGTATTCTTATCACCAGTGATATGATAATTGAAATTATGTCTGCACTTGGTATTAATATGCTTAAAAATGATATATGTTGTTATTAGGTTCTCTCTCTCCCTGCTCCATAAGCTTTATCATACCTCGTCTTAAAGCTATGTATGGTTCCTGCCTCCACTACATCACTTCCCAGACTATTCCACTTCCTAACAACTCTGTGACTGAACATCCCTTTGAATCGTCTGTATCTTCAACTTCCAATTGTGACCCCTTGTCGCTGTGTCTAATCTCTGGAACATCCTGTCTCTGTCTATCCCTCTGTGTGGTATTGACCTTGGTAATAGATATCCACAAATTCGTTTAGAATGATAATTATAGTCAGACAAAATAAACAATGTGAGCAAACGTTTCGACATATTTTTTTTAGAAAACGTTTCGCTCCTGAGACACTGAACACTTTTGTATCTATGTATCAATGCTATGAGTTTATTTTGAGACCTATTTTGGGATTTAAATTATTTTTGACTTGTGGTGAACAGGTGACATGTAGCCTTAATGACCCTCGTGTAGTAGATAGGCTTTAAACCCCATTAACCAACCAGTCGTATAATAAATTTAAGGGAAAGGACATATGTTGCGGGACGGTTCGCCCTGTGTAGAGCTGTGTCGTGATAAAGGTCAGCATAGAGCGAAACGTTGTTCCACGGAAGCTTGTGTATTTTTCTTCATTTTTTTTCGGCTGTATGATATTCATATCCAAAAAAAAAGTCATTGTTTTTCTAGTTCTCTGGTAGAGCCCTAGACACGCATGTGAAGGTACTCGGGTTCGATCCCCAGACAGGGCGAGACGTATGATAGTCTTACACCTACTATTCCCTTTCGTAACAACATAAGAAAGAAGGAACACTGCAGGAGGCCTACTGGCCCATGCGAGGCAGGTCCAAGTCTCCTACCGGCTTAAGCCAATGCCCTAACCTAGTTAGGTCAAGTCTCTTAGCAGTAATTAGGTACATGGGTGTTAATCACCTATTGTATGTTGAATTATGAGAGTATGTGATATCATACCTGGTACCATTCATCTAGGAATGGGGGATCTATGCTTCCCACGACCCAGTCTCAGGGTAGGCCTATTGAATATGGATGGTAATATTTCTGAAACAACAAGAAGGCCAAGGTGAAGACTGAGGCACTTAAGCAACATATGGGAATCTTTATTGAAGGAACGTTTCGCCACACAGTGACTTCATCAGTGAAGATTCCCATATGTTGCATAAGTGTCTCAATCTTCAACTTGTCGGTTTTAAACCATTTATCACACAAGGCCAAGGTTAGTGGATAGTTGTGTACGAATGGTATATAATACCGACAAGATGAGATTAAGACACATGTGCAACATCTGGGTATCTTTATTGTAGACGTTTCGCCATCCAGTGGCTTTATCAATACAAATTCTAGGACATAACTTGAAGACAGTAGAACTATGTACAGAAGATGAGGTAATCAGTCCCTCAACCTAGGAGTAGGTGCGAAGAGCACCATAGTCGTGGAGATTCTTAGTGGAGATAGTGTTAGACAGTAGGACAGTAGAAGTTGTGAATTTTTCCTGTCATATATGTTTCTCAGAGAGATGATAAATTAGACACATTTACAACACACATCTGCCTACAAATCCACTCCCAATATGTAAACATTTACCGCCTCCATACTCCTTTAATCTCATTTAAAATCCAGTCTTCCAATGCCTATTTTTTTTGTTACTCTCATCATCTTGAAAGTTAAGACACATGTGCAACATCTGGATATCTTTATTGTAGACGTTTCGCCATCCAGTGGCTTTATCAATACAGATTCTAGGACATAATAGGAAGACAGTAGAACTATATACAAAAGATGAGGTAATCAGTCCCTCGGCCTTGGAGTTAGTGTTCACAGCATCGTGGTGGAGGAGAGTCTGGAGCAAAGGCAAGAAGACTGGCGTTTTTATAGGCGTCAGTGGATGGGACGGGCAGCAGACGAGGGCAGTCACTGGTATGCGGGATTCCCCAGTGGAAGTAGGTCCTTCCCAAAGAGATGGGTTAGTTGCAGCAGCCGTGAAGAAGGTCTTGTAGATGTCCTTGGTTCAGAGGACATCTACAAGACCTTCTTCACGGCTGCTGCAACTAACCCATCTCTTTGGGAAGGACCTACTTCCACTGGGGAATCCCGCATACCAGTGACTGCCCTCGTCTGCTGCCCGTCCCATCCACTGACGCCTATAAAAACGCCAGTCTTCTTGCCTTTGCTCCAGACTCTCCTCCACCACGATGCTGTGAACACTAACTCCAAGGCCGAGGGACTGATTACCTCATCTTTTGTATATAGTTCTACTGTCTTCCTATTATGTCCTAGAATCTGTATTGATAAAGCCACTGGATGGCGAAACGTCTACAATAAAGATATCCAGATGTTGCACATGTGTCTTAACTTTCATATTGTCGGTATTTTATACCTTTCTTGCACAACTCATCATCTTGTTCTTTCCTGAATTCACTTTAAATTTCCTTGCTTTATATACTCTCCCACGTTCGTCTACCAACCCTTTGCAGCATCCACTATCAGTCCCTCAGCCTCAGGGACTGGTTATCTCAAACTCTTGATCTTCAGCATTCTCCTTTGTACTGGACTGATGAACCCCTGTTACCACAATAAAGATACCCCAGTGTTGCACTTGTCTAATTTATCAACCTGTCGACTCTCTGTACCTTTTATCTACGTTATCAGAGAGTTATTTAGATTTTGCTAAGGAAGCGGCTAGATTTCCGTCCTATGGACGGAAGTGCAAAAGCATATGGATGTACAATAGGCCCAGGAACTAGACCCTAAAGGGGTTAACAGTTCACCTGGATATATATTTTCAATTACAAGTAAGTTTAAGATATTTAAATATCTAGTGTAAGAACAAAATATCTCTTTATATCCCATACGTCATTACTCTATCTCTATATTCCTCAATAAATGAGAATCAATCAGACATTGTTTAAGAAAGTGGCCATAAGGCTGACCATATACTTGGTATTTACCTTCATCATCATCTGTGTGTCTGTCAAACTGCCAGAAGTACTTGTAACCTAAGCCTGGCCACTACATTAGTCAGTCAGTTTGTTGACATTGTAAATTACTCCATAATTGTGTTTACCCACGTTCGTGTTATCATAGTAATGAATCTGCTCAGGTTTTTCAATGCATTCCTGCCACATTCAGTTTCATTATTTACTTTTCTCCTGGTTAACGAGACGGTCTGGAGTTTTGAGACTCTCTGACCGCGGGTTCAAACCCCCCACCCGTGGTATGGTTTGTATACTTCTCTCCTGATATTATATGTAATGCATGATACTTGCCACATATATATTCATCGTCTTCTTACAATATACTTTCTTTGCCTAATTTATCATCTTTGTCACGTGGGAGTTTTCCATCGTGTGTTGGAAGCCTTAAGAATTGTGTACTAATTTCTTTCATTCTAATTATTGAGTAGACGGAGGATCAAGCTTCCAACACGTCTTACGCTGAACAACCCACATGGGCTTAGCGCTTAACATGAATCATCATCATTATTATTATTATTATTATTATTATTATTATTATTATTATTATTATTATTATTATTATTATTATTATTATTATTATTATTATTATGCACCTGACTTCTGCAATATTCCTTTCGTTAGAGTAATTATGTGAGTCAAGAACTTTCAATGATAACATAGAATCAGTAATATAATCATGTGATGAATGGTTTTGAAAACCGACAAGTTGAAGAACTGAGACACTGCATCATGGGATCTTGATACAAAGAATTCTTCAACACTTGTCCAATCTTAGGACGAAGACCAACTTCGACTAGTGGATGGTACCACTGTGACGCCGCCTCCGCCTACTTCGCCTCACCTGACTACAGTATATAAGCCACGTCTACGGCCCTATGCTGTACATTCTACAAGATTGATGGACTGAACACATCGACTCCAGACTCAGGGACTGATTACCTCAAACTTCTCCTCTCCTTATAACTTCCTGCTTTGTATAAGACTGATGAAGCCACTGTGTGGCGAAACGTTTCTTAAATAAAGATTCCCATATGTTGCATAAGTGTCTCAATTCTTCAATATAATCATAGTCAACCTTAGTTTTGTTAGTATTGCAAGCATTTCACATTGCAGTGTATTACTATTATTATTATAATCAAAAAGAAGCGCTAAGCCACAAGGGCTATAGCAAAGATTGCAGTGTAGACGCCCAGTTGTTAATTCTTATGTCTAACTCAACATGGTTACTGTAATTCTTATCTAGGGAGGTGACGACAAGAGCAGCCCTGAGAGTACACTTTTGTTTACATCCAACAGCCCTGCCAGTACACTCTTGTTCACATCCAGCAGCCCTGCCAGTACACTCTTGTTCACATCCAGCAGCCCTGCCAGTACACTCTTGTTCACATCCAGCAGCCCTGCCAGTACACTCTTGTTCACATCCAGCAGCCCTGCCAGTACACTCTTGTTCACATCCAGCAGCCCTGCCAGTACACTCTTGTTCACATCCAGCAGCCCTGCCAGTACACTCTTGTTCACATCCAGCAGCCCTGCCAGTACACTCTTGTTCACATCCAGCAGTCCTGCCAGTACACTCTTGTTCACATCCAACACTGTATATAATTTGTAATATATTATTACTAACTTTAGTTTCATACTCCCCTGAGAGGACAGTGGAAGACCCTTGAAATAAGGTGAGAGGCTGAAGTCAGCAATAAAGGCTGAAGTCAGTAATTTTAGATTTTGGCACCAAAGTGGCTAGTTTATTGTGCACCTCATATCTATCCTGTGGACGGTAGCACAAGAGAATGTGGATACACAATAGGCCTAGAAACTAGGCCCCAAAAGGGTTAGCAGGTGTACATTTGGATTTATATCTACAGTTCACTTATCTGTTACAAGCAAATTCAGGAAATTTGCTTAATATATCTGGTATCTTATTTTCATTAATAAGATATCTTGACATGTCACATAGGTTATTATACTGCCTGTCTCTGTATTCCTCAATAAGTGGACAATTAAGCATGTAGTGTTCAAGATAGTGACCATATACTTGATCACATAATTTACATTTGGTTTGATCATCATCTGTGTCTGTCAAACTGCCAGAAGTACTTGTAACCAAGCCTAAGCCTGGCCACTATAACATCAGTCAGTACTTGTAACCAAGCCTAAGCCTGGCCACTACAACATCAGTCAGTACTTGTAACCAAGCCTAAGCCTGGCCACTACAACATCAGTCAGTACTTGTAACCAAGCCTAAGCCTGGCCACTACAACATCAGTCAGTACTTGTAACCAAGCCTAAGCCTGGCCACTACAACATCAGTCAGTACTTGTAACCAAGCCTAAGCCTGGCCACTACAACATCAGTCAGTACTTGTAACCAAGCCTAAGCCTGGCCACTACAACATCAGTCAGTACTTGTAACCAAGGCTAAGCCTGACCACTACAACATCAGTCAGTACTTGTAACCAAGCCTAAGCCTGGCCACTACAACATCAGTCAGTACTTGTAACCAAGCCTAAGCCTGGCCACTATAACATCAGTCAGTACTTGTAACCAAGACTAAGCCTGGCCACTACAACATCAGTCAGTACTTGTAACCAAGCCTAAGCCTGGCCACTACAACATCAGTCAGTACTTGTAACCAAGCCTAAGCCTGGCCACTACAACATCAGTCAGTACTTGTAACCAAGCCTAAGCCTGGCCACTACAACATCAGTCAGTACTTGTAACCAAGCCTAAGCCTGGCCACTACAACATCAGTCAGTGTTCACATTGCAAGTTGCTCCATAAACATACTTATCTACGTTCATGTTATCATAGTGGGTTATAGATCTACTCAGGCTTCTAACTCCATTCCTATAACGTTCAATTTCATTATTTACTTCTCTCCTAATATTATTCCTAATGCTAGACACAAATATACCAAAGTTATATTCTACATTCAGTAAAAAAGGCAGAATTACCGAAGCTATGTTAGGTATCAGGACACAGGTGCGACTAATGTTAGGTATCAGGACACAGGTGCGACTAATGTTAGGTATCAGGACACCGGTGCGACTAATGTTAGGTATCAGGACACAATTGCGACTAATGTTAGGTATCAGGACACAGGTGCGACTAATGTTAGGTATCAGGACACAGGTGCGACTAGTGTTAGGTACCAGGACACAGGTGCGACTAATGTTACATTTTATTGAGGTACCTATTTATACCCTCTCTGTTCCTTGCATTATTTGCAATGGCTTGACAAAGCTCCTGGAGAGCGAAACGTTGCTACTAAAAAAAAGTCACATTAGCTGCACGTGTGTCCTTTTGCCTAACATGAGCTGAAGTTGGATAACAGCTCTTGGTCTGCAAAATTAACGACGAATGAGACACTTGTGCAACACTAAAGATACCCAGGTGTTGTACAGGTGTTGCACAGGTATTGCACAGGTGAAAATAATAAATAATCAGGACAGTCAACGATCTGCTCATCAAACAGTACGAAAATTGTGGAAAAAAGCCCCTTATGTGCAATTCAGGACATTTATTAGAGGAAACGTTTCGCCCAGGAGTGCCTTCTTCAGTGCTGGAGAAGCCACTCGTGGCGAAACGTTTCCTCTAATAAATGTCCTGGATTGTACACAAGGGCCTTTTCTCACATCTTGTCGGTATCACCAGACCATTTATGAGTACAAGAGTTACCTCATTTGAGGCCATTTTCTGCTACTACTACTACTACTACTGCTGCTGCTGCTACTGCTGCTGCTGCTAGTATTACTACAACTACTATTACTACCATCATTGCTACCACCATCATTACTACCACCATCATTACTACCACCATCATTACTACCACCATCATTACTACCACCATCATTACTACAACTACTATTACTACTACCAGCATTACTACTTCTCAACTCTCTTCTACATTTCTTTATCCCGTTGTCGTTCCTGTCTCCTACATATATACCGGCTCCCTCACCTTCGTGTGTAAGCGTAACTTGTGAATAATAAAAGCCGGACCGAAACGTCGTCGTCAGCTCCTCTGTCTCCCATTTGTCCATTGTCCCAGTCACAGTATTGTGCCTTTTTATTAATGGACAATGACCGATGTTTTTAACTTTCATGATCGAGAAAGGTTGATTATTGGAGTTTCAAGCCTACCTACTACTCAAGGGCCATTAAAAGGCTGTACGGAACTCTTACCACCACCAGTCAAGAACACTAAATGATGGACTGATTACTTCGACTCAAGGCTAAGGGACTGATTACCTCAAACTCTTCCTGTTCTTGGCCATTCTCCTTTGGACTGATGAAGCCACTGTGTGGCGAAACGTTTCCTCAGTTAATATACCCAAGTGATGCACATGTGTCTAATTTATCAACACTAATTCTCAGTGTATATATCCTGACCTAAGGGACATTTTAAGAGTATAGTTGATAAGATAAGATACTACATAGTTATGGGACAACCAGAAGCTGAGATACAGCTCTTGGGTACAAGGACAGAGGTGCGACTAATGGGATATTTTATTGTGGCAACGTTTCGCTCTCCAGGAGCTCTGTCAAGCCGTTACATACAATACATGGACACAGAGGGTATATATATAGGTGATGGAGTAGTCCTGCTGACCCAAGTGGTGGGTACAAGTAGTTACAGTAGTAGTTACAACAGTAGTAGTCTGAGTGTTGGTAGCTAGCAGGAACAGCCTGGCTGACCAGGGTGTTACTCAAGAAACTTGGGATAAGAGGCCCCCCCATAGGTATCTATAGATAGTTTACAAATAGCTATTCCCTATCCACACAAGAACAGTACGACTGAATGGTTAGTTGTTACCTGCTCGACCTTCTTATGTATGTATGTATGTATGTATGTATGTATGTATGTATGTATGTATGTATGTATGTATGTATGTATGTATTTATGTATGTATGTATGTATGTATGTATGTATGTATGT
>NC_091358.1:3858436-3870936 GCF_038502225.1 Cherax quadricarinatus
TACACAGTGGTGCACAAAATGGTGTACACAGTGGTGCACAGAATGGTGTACACAGTGGTGTACACAGTGGTGCACAGAATGGTGTACACAGTGGTGTACACACCTTCGTGTACGTACACCTTTCCTGTATATACACATCTGGTTGTTAGTATTTGTACATCTACTGTTACTATTCACTAAGTAGTCGATTATTGTGGGTGGCACCCAGGATGGTCTGAACACAAGATGGCGGCCACCAGGATGGTCTGAACACAAGATGGCGGCCAATAGGATGGTCTGAACACAAGATGGTGGCCACTAGGATGGTCTGAACACAAGATGGCGGCCACTAGGATGGTCTGAACACAAGATGGCGGCCACTAGGATGGTCTTAACACAAGATGGTGGCCACTAGGATGGTCTGAACACAAGATGGCGGCCACTAGGATGGTCTGAACACAAGATGGTGGCCACTAGGATGGTGTAAACACAAGATGGTGGCCACCAGGATGGTGTGAACACAAGATGGCGTCCACCAGGATGGTCTGAACACAAGATGGCGGCCACCAGGATGGTCTGAACACAAGATGGCGGTAACTAGGATGGTCTGAACACAAGATGGCAGCCAATAGGATGGTCTAAACACAAGATGGCGGCCACTAGGGTGGTCTGCACAGAAGATGGCGTCCACCAGGATGGTCTGAACACAAGATGGCGGCTACTAGGATGGTCTGAACACAAGATGGCAGCCACTAGGATGGTCTAAACACAAGATGGCGGCCACTAGGATGGTCTGCACAGAAGATGGCGGTCACTAGGATGGTCTGAACACAAGATGGCAGCCACCAGGATGGTCTGAACACAAAATGGCAGCCACTAGGATGGTCTAAACACAAGATGGCGGCCACTAGGATGGTCTAAACACACGATGGCGGCCACTAGGATGGTCTAAACATAAGATGGCGGCCACTAGGATGGTCTGAACACAAAATGGCAGCCACTAGGATGGTCTGAACACAAGATGGCGGCCACTAGGATGGTCTGAACACATGAAGGCGCCACAATACCGTGGCTGGAAATACTTTATTAATTTCATCAATAAAACCACACAATTCCGTGGCCAGAATGGTGCTTTATTTACTCATCAATGCTTTATTCATCAATAAATCAACACAGTACTGTTGTCGGAAGAGGTTCACGTAAGCACTTAGAATATCCTTAATGTCTACTGTGGTTATTTTTCATGGTATATGATACTGAGTATCATTCTTAATGCGTTTCAGGTGATATACAATGGACTAGGCCTTATCTTATCTTCATTTAACACTGAGATATTAACAGACAAACGGTAGAGTGAAAACATCAGCTACGTTAAGTCTTGTGTAGATGTAGTCTTCAGGAAATCCATCATACCACGACTATGTAAGAAATACAATGATAGGCTAAATTATCTCAGAGGTGTTGCTGCTACAACACCAACTATGGTGGTAATGTTGCTGCTACAACACCAACTATGGTGGTAATGTTGCTGCTACAACACCAACTATGGTGGTAATGTTGCTGCTACAACACCAACTATGGTGGTAATGTTGCTGCTACAACACCAACTATGGTGGTAATGTTGCTGCTACAACACCAACTATGGTGGTAATGTTGCTGCTACAACACCAGTTATGGTGCCAGAGTGAGAATAATGACACTGATGTACATATTCTACATCAGATCCTTAAATGATTATGCTGCGTCTACTAACGTAGATGTAGACACGCTAAACATACCTCTGGTGCTGTGACGTAACAAAACAATGCCCTCAGAATTATTCTTGGCTGTCCTCAACCTACCAAGGATCCCTACTGTGAAGAATTTGATATTTCTAGTATCAGCCATATAATAAATAAACTTAAACGCTCTTCTTGGTAATAAATGGTTTAGAAATCATGTCACTGTCACTGTAGATTTTGCTAAATATCTAGAACACATACACAGCTAAAAGGACTATAAAAACATACGACTGTATTAAATTCTGTAACCTGCATGAACTGTATCTCTCCAGACAAGAGCATTTCGCTCCTCCCTGGCAGTTATATTCATTTATTATCGTATATCTCAAATATCACTGGTAATCCTTTCATTAAATCACTTACAAAGGCAATTGCTGAAGGAGATGTTTCTGGCTGAACCGTAGCTCGGTTGGTAGCGCACTCAGCTCACACAATGAGGTTTGTGGTTCGATCTCCGGTACTGTTGAAAAGATTGGGACGTGTTTCCTTAGGACAACTGTTGTCCCCTGTTTACCTAGCAGTAAGTAGGTACCTGGGTGTTAGTCGACTGGTACCTACAGGCAGGGCTGCATCTACTCTTGTTTCCACCTTCCTAGATAAGAGTTATAGTAACCATTTTGAGTAATTAATAAGCATTAACAACTGTTTGCCATCCTAATGGCCTTAAAGTAACCTATGACAATATACCTGATTATTACTGATTCTACGTCATCACTGAAGGCTCCTGACTCACAAATAATTCTAACAACAGGCTCATTTGGAAAACTCAGGTACAGATACTCAAAAATTGTGGATTTCGTCTACATTATCAAGCTGATAAACTAGCGAGAAAAAGTACTTTGAAGTGAGAAGTTAAATTTATCCCTTTGCGTCTATGTCTAACATTAGTAATAAAAATAGAAGAGGATTATTATTATTTTATTATTATTATTATTATTATTATTATTATTATTATTATTATTATTATTATTATTATTATCATTATCATTATTATTATTATTATTATTATTATTATTATTATTATTAAAAGTATGAGCTGAAGCAAGAGGAGAGAAGTGAATAATGACTCTGATTGTCACAGGAATAATGACTGTGAATGTCACGGGAATAATGACTGAATGTCACGGGAATAATGACTCTGATTGTCACAGGAATAATGACTCTGATTGTCACAGGAATAATGACTGTGAATGTCACGGGAATAATGACTGAATGTCACGGGAATAATGACTCTGAATGTCACGGGAATAATGACTGTGGATGTCACGGGAATAATGACTGAATGTCACGGGAATAATGACTCTGAATGTCACGGGAATAATGACTGTGGATGTCACGGGAATAATGACTCTGTCACAGGAATAATGACTGAATGTCACGGGAATAATGACTGTGAATGTCACGGGAATAATGACTGTGGATGTCACGGGAATAATGACTCTGTCACAGGAATAATGACTGAATGTCACGGGAATAATGACTGTGAATGTCACGGGAATAATGACTGTGGATGTCACGGGAATAATGACTCTGTCACAGGAATAATGACTGAATGTCACGGGAATAATGACTGTGAATGTCACGGGAATAATGACTGTGGATGTCACGGGAATAATGACTCTGTCACAGGAATAATGACTGAATGTCACGGGAATAATGACTGTGAATGTCACGGGAATAATGACTGTGGATGTCACGGGAATAATGACTCTGTCACAGGAATAATGACTGAATGTCACGGGAATAATGACTGTGAATGTCACGGGAATAATGACTGTGGATGTCACGGGAATAATGACTCTGTCACAGGAATAATGACTGAATGTCACGGGAATAATGACTGTGAATGTCACGGGAATAATGACTGTGGATGTCACGGGAATAATGACTCTGTCACAGGAATAATGACTGAATGTCACGGGAATAATGACTGTGAATGTCACGGGAATAATGACTGTGGATGTCACGGGAATAATGACTCTGTCACAGGAATAATGACTGAATGTCACGGGAATAATGACTGTGAATGTCACGGGAATAATGACTGTGGATGTCACGGGAATAATGACTCTGTCACAGGAATAATGACTGAATGTCACGGGAATAATGACTGTGAATGTCACGGGAATAATGACTGTGGATGTCACGGGAATAATGACTCTGTCACAGGAATAATGACTGAATGTCACGGGAATAATGACTGTGAATGTCACGGGAATAATGACTGTGGATGTCACGTGAATAATGACTGTGGATGTTACGGGAATAATGACTGTGGATGTCACGGGAATAATGACTGTGAATGTCACGGGAATAATGACTGTGGATGTCACGTGAATAATGACTGTGGATGTCACGGGAATAATGACTGTGGATGTCACGGGAATAATGACTGTGGATGTCACGGGAATAATGACTGTGGATGTCACGGGAATAATGACTGTGGATGTCACGGGAATAATGACTGTGGATGTCACGGGAATAATGACTGTGGATGTCACGGGAATAATGACTGTGGATGTCACGGGAATAATGACTGTGGATGTCACGGGAATAATGACTGTGGATGTCACGGGAATAATGACTGTGGATGTCACGGGAATAATGACTGTGGATGTTACGGGAATAATGACTGTGGATGTTACGGGAATAATGACTGTGAATGTCACGGGAATAATGACTGTGGATGTTACGGGAATAATGACTGTGGATGTCACGGGAATAATGACTGTGGATGTCACGGGAATAATGACTGTGGATGTCACGGGAATAATGACTGTGGATGTCACGGGAATAATGACTGTGGATGTCACGGGAATAATGACTGTGGATGTCACGGGAATAATGACTGTGGATGTCACGGGAATAATGACTGTGGATGTCACGGGAATAATGACTGTGGATGTCACGGGAATAATGACTGTGGATGTCACGGGAATAATGACTGTGGATGTCACGGGAATAATGACTGTGGATGTCACGGGAATACACTTAGAAGCCTGGGTGTATTCGTATCTTATTATGACGTCGAAAAATAGAGTCGGTAGAACTACCGTCAGTATGTTACATAGAGGGACACATGTGCGCCTTGACAAAGCTCCTGGAGAGCGAAACGTTGCCACAGTAAAATGTTGCATTAGTTACAAATGTGTCATTTCACCAAACTTGGAGCAATTTGCAGTATGACAGATGGATTGATGTCAGTACTCCTGGCAGTTTGAAAATGAGAGCACACAGCAGGATTCGAACCTGCAAACTCTGCATCAGAGTACATAGTACTGTATCCACAACGCCAGACTCCAGACTCTGGAGTCTGTGTACTCTGATGCCGAGTTTCCAGGTTCAAATCCTCTGCTGTAGACTGAGAGAAAATATTTGCAAATTCTCCCGTTTGCTCATTGTTAAGCAATCCATTCTGGATTGTTCATGTGCTAGATTGTTCACTTGTTCAGGAACATAGAAGTTCTAGGTATAATAACCTACGTGATGTGTTAAGATATCTTAGAATATAAAATAAGATATCAGAAAATTTCAATAAATGTTCTAAATTGGCTTTCAACATATGAAATATATATTGTAAATATATATCCATATGCAAACCTTTTAACGTTCTTCTGGCCTTTGTGTCTAGGCCTTTTGTGTAAATATATATTTTTGTTCTACCGTCTGTATATGAGGTGCACAATAAACTAGCCACTACCATCCACAGGATGGATATGAGGTACACAATAAACTAGCCACTACCATCCACGGGATGGATATGAGGTACACAATAAACTAGCCACTACCATCCACAGGATGGATATGAGGTACACAATAAACTAGCCACTACCATCCACAGGATGGATATGAGATACACAATAAACTAGCCACTACCATCCACAGGATGGATATGAGGTACACAATAAACTAGCCACTACCATCCACAGGATGGATATGAGGTACACAATAAACTAGCCACTACCATCCACAGGATGGATATGAGGAACACAATAAACTAGCCACTACCATCCACAGGATGGATATGAGGTACACAATAAACTAGCCACTACCATCCACAGGATGGATATGAGATACACAATAAACTAGCCACTACCATCCACAGGATGGATATGAGGTGCACAATAAACTAGCCACTACCATCCACAGGATGGATATGAGGTACACAATAAACTAGCCACTACCATCCACGGGATGGATATGAGGTACACAATAAACTAGCCACTACCATCCACAGGATGGATATGAGGTACACAATAAACTAGCCACTACCATCCACAGGATGGATATGAGATACACAATAAACTAGCCACTACCATCCACAGGATGGATATGAGGTACACAATAAACTAGCCACTACCATCCACAGGATGGATATGAGGTACACAATAAACTAGCCACTACCATCCACAGGATGGATATGAGGAACACAATAAACTAGCCACTACCATCCACAGGATGGATATGAGGTACACAATAAACTAGCCACTACCATCCACAGGATGGATATGAGATACACAATAAACTAGCCACTACCATCCACAGGATGGATATGAGGTGCACAATAAACTAGCTGCTAAAGTAGTACAAAATTAGCCACTAATAGCAGTAACATTAGTAGCAGGACGGAATTTAGATGAAGAGAGGCCCTAGGCTATTGCACTTATAATACCACAATCCACAATTCCTCCTCCTAGCGAACGTAAGATGTTATTGTTAAATACCGCAGTGATTAAAAAAAAGCATAAATGTTAAAATTAACACTAGAAAAACTTTTACAATAAGTGAACTTTGTAAACGTGTTGTGGAATAATGAATTTCTGAGAAAATTAAGATTAATGTTATATTCTTGAAAATGGATATATTATTTAATTACACATCTTAAGAAATAAAGAAACTATAATCATCAAATACACTAAGGCTAAGAAAAGTTTTTTCTTGCTTTCCTCATATCAAAATCATCTTTGTCTAAGTCTGTCACATCCTGTGTACAGAATGGTCAGTGTAAACCTTTCTTGAGGCGCTGTCGATCTTAATTCATTTTTAATTCTCTTGAGGCTTGAAAAAATGCCTCTCCCCCGAACAGTTAGTGACCATTAAGTTCAGAAATAAACGCAAGATTATTTTCCCCTTCCATATGAGACAGCGACTACCCTTGTGTTGGTCTATGGCTCTGTCTGACGTACAAGTTCCAGGTGAACATGTGTGTTTGCTGCCTTCAGTAGTTCAACACTTTGTTAGGTAAGACACATATGCAACAGTTAGGTATCTTTATTTCGAAACGTTTCGCCTACACAGTAGGCTTCTTCAGTCGAGTACAGAAAAGTTGATAGAAGCAGAAGAGACTTGAAGACGATGTAATCAGTCCATCACCCTTTGTTGGATATGTGTCTTACCTAACAACCTGTCGGTATTTTATACCATTTTAGTGTTCAGTTCAACACTTTGCTGAATTTATTGTCTAGATGCTGCTAGATTAAAGAAATAAAGGATTTAATCCTAAACTTATCTCTTGAGAGTTTATTTGAGCCATCATAACCAGATGCTCTTCTGTCATTTTCTTGTTATTTTCCTTGATCTTTGTCTCCTTATGAAGTTCTGTAGATAACATTTAGTAAGACGGCTTTTTGCTTGTTGTTCATGCTAATCGAAATCTCTAATTTTGCTTTAAAAAAATCCTGAAGTGAAGCATACAAACATGAACAAGTACTCAATAACAGTTCTGATTTCTGAATAGCTCTGCTGACCTTGTGAGACTGACTTTATACACGCGTCCAACAATGTAGCGTAAACGCAGCTTCCAGTTCTTCCATTCTCTGCAAAAGATTGCTATGAGGAAGGCTGGTATCACCCTTGTTAACATCAGAGTACAAATGGGGCTCAAGCCTGGTTAACATCAGAGTACAAATGGGCCTCAAGCCTGATATCACCCTTGTTAACATCAGAGTACAAATGACTGAGGGTCTCAAGCCTGGTATCACCCTTAATAACATCAGAGTACAAATGACTGAGGACCTCAGTCAACTTGTCAATTTCACGGCTTTCCTAGAAGGAAAGAGTCAGTACAAAACTCAATACCAGTCTCGAGTTATTGGCTAACACAGTATTATCCTGGAATGGAGACGTATGGAACATTACCCACACCCAGTCCCTAAACTCCAGGTAGACACCATCAACACTCTAAAAGACCAAGTCACCCTACTCACTACCAACATTACAGAGGAAAGATCTAGAGTGGACCAACAACTTGCCAATGTCATAACCAACTTCCTAAACCATAATGACCAACAACAGCTATCTGACGCTGTTGTAGTTAACAGCAAACATCTCCCAGCCACAGTCACCCAAGAGACCTGCATGGAGACCACCCTACAGCTTATCAAGGACCACCTTCGCCTTAACATACGTAGTGATGACCTAAAGGATTGCAAACTGA
Organism: Cherax quadricarinatus; assembly: GCF_038502225.1. Classification (NCBI taxonomy): domain Eukaryota; kingdom Metazoa; phylum Arthropoda; class Malacostraca; order Decapoda; family Parastacidae; genus Cherax; species Cherax quadricarinatus. The sequence goes on from NC_091358.1 coordinate 3,866,633, forward strand.
TGGGCTACCAAGCAGGTAAAAAAACAGTGCTGTTAAAATTCCAAACTAGCCTACAAAGAAACAACCTACTAAAAACATCTATTTCTATGAAAACTGATGTTTACGTCAATGAGTGCCTTACCAAAATAAGACAAAACCTTCTTTATCGGCTAAGAAAATTACGCTATGCCCAAAAAATCCACCAGTGCTTTGTGAGGGATGGAAAAATCGCAGTTAGGAAACAGCCCACTGGGAAGAGATACTTCATCTCCACAGAACATGACCTTAAAACATTCCTAAGTGAGGCTGGACTAACAGAATCAGAGTAAAGTGCAGATAATACCCATAGTCCACCGTTAGTGTTATATTGTCATAAATTTGTGCCCCCCTAAAATTATAATACCCCAACTACTTTTGATTGTCATTGTTGTATTCAACGACCATTCTACCTCATAGTCTTAATTGTGTTTAATATCTACAGAATCTATCTCCTTTTTTTACAACTTACCGCATCACTGTTCCATCTTATTTTATTATAAATTAACCATAACTTGTCTTCAATAATTCTACCTCACTTTAAAAAATACTCAATTGCCCAATTTTATTCTAAAATCCCTATTATTGCCCAATTTTACTTTAAACTATATTAATCAAACTTATTGTAAACTTCTTTTATTGACCATTTTTATTCTATACTTTTTTAAACTAGTATTTTCAACTACAACTTTTATATTATCCTGTCTACCATCTTACTAGCATATTATAACCAAGTCATTGCCATTTTTATTTTTATCATTTTTTTTATTATTCTTTTGCTACCTTAACTTGTGTATTTTATCCTGTCAATTTAAATCTAGTTATACTCTAATTCTTGTAAACAACTTATATAAGACCTTAGTGCAATTACAATTGAGAGTCTTGTGCCTTTTTTATATTATTAGATTAACCTCAGTTGTACTATAGCTCATTCTAACTCAATACATAGTCAATACCAAATTCCCTATATTAGACCATAGTGCAATTACTAGTGAGAGACTGGTGCTATTTTTAATTTGTATTTTTATATTATTAGATTAAATCTAGTTGTACTATAGCTCATTCTAGCTCTAAACATAGACTCCACAAAAGTCATTATTAGACCTTAGTGCAATTACAAGTGAGAGTCTTGTTCTATTTTAAATTTGCATTTTTATATTACTAGTTTATACCTAGTTGTACTTTAGTTCATTCCAGCACAACACATAGACAACATCAACTTCATTATGTGTAGTAGTGACTATACTCTATATGACCAAAATACTCTAGCTATATACTTATCCAAACTTCCTACCACTACAGATATCAGTACTAGAACTCAACACAACTCAGGATATAAATAACCATAATTTAAACCTAGAAGATGATTGATCACGTTGACCCTGATCTAAACCTCCATAATCTGACACCCAATCAAAACCTATTGGAAAGTAACTGCCTTCATTACACAGCATCACAAGCCAGCACTATCCTAAACAATGCTAAAAGTCTACTACTACTACTACTTAACTACTACTTAACTACAACATCAGGTCCTTAAGCAAACACTATGATGACCTCCTAGCACTCCTTGAATCACTAAAGACACCCTTCTCCTGCATTATTCTTACTGAGACCTGGCTTAAGCAGGACACAATAGATATCTACCCTCTACCAGGATACACAGCAATTCACAACTACAGAGCAAACCAAGTTGGGGGTGGTATTGCAGTCTATTACTCTAACCAATTATCTTGTATTAGCACCACTTGCTTTAGTGATGAATATGGGGAATACATTTTTGCTAATTTTACTGTAAAAAACTTAAGACACCTATAACAATCGGTGCCATTTACCGGATACCTCACACAAACATCCCAAATTTCAGTGAGAAATTAAAGTTACTAATAACAAACAGACAAATGAATAAGCACCACCTTCTCTTAGCTGGAGACTTCAACATCAACCTTGGCATACTAGATGATCAGCTTGTAACTGATTTCATCAACAATATGAACAACACACTTCTCATACCAACAATAACTAAACCAACCAGGCTCACTGAGACAAGTGCAACCATAATAGACCACATATGGACCAATATACTAGCCCCCTTAAATCAGGGATAATCACAGATAGCACTACAGACCACTACCCTACCTTCCTCCTGACAAACATTAGTAAACCACCACTTGAATACAACAAAGTCTCATTTAGACTCCATGACGACGCCTCAATAAGGAAGTTCACAGCTGACCTAGAGATTGTTGACTGGCCTACAGAATTCTCCAAGGCCAATGGTATTGATGACTCGACAGACATTTTTCTTAACAAATTACTTAGACTATACAACAAACATTGTCCTATAAAAACGAAACAGATCACAAACAAACGGCTTGGTTGCCCATGGCTAACCAGCACCATTCTGAAATCCATTGACAAGAAACACCAATATGAAAAGCAATATAGACAGGGCTTAATACACAAAGATATTCTTAAACACTATTCATCAGTTCTCACCAAAGTAATAAAGAAAGCCAAACAACTATACTACTCCAGTAGATTCACAGACACTAGAGGAGATATAAAAAAGACCTGGAAAACACTCTCTCAGATTCTAGGGACCCACAAACTGAAAAAAAACAAGAATATTGTCCTAACTAAACCTAATGAAACACCACTACATCCCACTGACACAGCTAACAAGATAAACGACTTCTTCTCAACCATAGGATCTAATCTCGCCAATAAAATCCCACATACCAATGCCCATGCCGGGGACTACCTAGATGGGAATTTCCCAAATTCCTTCTATCTTGCACCAACTGAGCCCTCGGAAGTCACCGAGATTATAAAGTCACTTAAAAACAACTCAGGGAATCTGTCTAATGTCCCACCATTACTGTACAAGCGAGCGGCCCATATCCTTTCGCATGCTATTTCATTACTTTTTAACAAGTCACTAGAAACTAGCACCTTCCCGAAACTACTCAAGATGGCAAGGGTTACACCAATACATAAAGGTGGTGACCCTACAGACTTAAACAACTATAGGCCAATATCAAACTTACCATTGCTATCCAAAATCTTTGAGAAACTCGTGCACAGGAGACTATATTCATTTATAACAGCACAAAACATACTCAACCCCTGCCAATTTGGATTCAGGAAAAATAAAAGCACTAATGATGCAATCATAAAAATGCTAGATCTGCTTTACACAGCATTCGAAAATAAGGAATATCCACTAGGAATTTTTATTGACCTAAGAAAAGCTTTTGACACAGTAGACCACGACATCCTACTCCACAAATTTGACCATTACGGTATAAGAGGCCATGCGCTTGCTTATTTCAAATCTTACCTTATTAATAGGTATCAGTATGTCACCATTAAAGACACAGCATCAACAACACGGCCACTTGATACTGGAGTTCCGCAGGGAAGTGTCCTTGGTCCCCTGCTCTTCCTCATATACATCACTGATCTTCCAAAAGTATCCCAACACCTGAAACCCATTCTCTTTGCTGACGACACGACTTATGTCATCTCTCACCCTAATCTTGCCACCCTCAACACCATTGTTAACGAGGAGCTGATCAAAATATCGACTTGGATGACAGCCAATAAACTTACGCTTAACACTGACAAAACCTACTATATTATGTTTGGTAGCAGAGCAGGAGATGCACAAATTAACATTAAGATCGACAACACTCTAATTACCAGACATAATGAGGGCAAATTCCTAGGCCTATACCTTGACAACAACCTGAATTTCAGCACCCATATCCAACACATAACCAAAAAAGTATCCAAAACGGTTGGGATCCTCTCCAAGATACGATACTACGTGCCGCAAAATGCCCTTCTCACACTATACCACTCACTTATTTATCCATACTTCACCTATGCTATTTGTGCTTGGGGATCAACTGCAGCAACACACCTAAAGCCAATAATAACCCAACAAAAAGCTGCAGTAAGAATAATCATTAAATCCCATCCCTGGCAACACCCCCCCCCCACTCTTCATAGATCTAAACTTACTCCCTGTTCAGTACATCCACACTTACTACTGTGCGATCTACATCTACAGGACCTTAAACTCCAATATCAACCTTGACCTAAAACGCTTTCTTGATAGTTGTGACAGAACCCACAGGCATAACACCAGACACAAACATCTCTACGACATTCCCCGTGTCCGACTAAACCTTTACAAAAATTCAATGTATGTCAAAGGCCCTAAAATCTGGAACACCCTACCTGAAAACTCTAGAACTGCAGACACATTCATCACCTTCAAA
>NC_091358.1:3873436-4048436 GCF_038502225.1 Cherax quadricarinatus
AGTGGAACAGTCTGGGAAGTGATGTTTACCTGGAGTTTACCTGGAGAAGGTTTCGGGGGTCAACGCCCCCGCGGCTCGGTCGGAGACCAGGCCCCATGGTGGATCAAGGCCTGATCAACCAGCCTGTTACTGCTGGCCGCACGCAAGCTGACATAGGAACCACAGCCCGGTTGGTCAGGTAATGACTTTAGGTGCCTGTCCAGTGCCTTCTTGAAGACTGCCAGGGGTCTATTGGTAATCCCCCTTATGTATACTGGGAGGCAGTTGAACAGTCTTGGGCCCCTGACACTTATTTTGTTGTTTCTCAGTGTACTCGTGGCGCCTCTGCTTTTCATCAGGGGAATGTTGCATCTCCTGCCGAGTCTTTTGCTTTCATAAGGAGTGGTTTTCGTGTGCAAGTTTGGTACCAATCCCTTCAGGACCTTCCAAGTGTATATTATCATGTATCTCTCTCGCCTGCATTCCAGGGAATACAGATCAAGGACCTTCAACCATTCCCAGTAGTTTAGGTACCTTATCGCACTTGTGTGTGCTGTGAAAGTTCTTTGTACACTCTCCAGGTCTGCAATGTCGCCAGCCTTGAAGGGGGCCGTTAGTGTACAGCAGTATTCCAGCCTAGAGAGCACAAGCGACTTGAAGAGAATCATCATGGGCTTGGCGTTCTTAGTTTTAAGAAGAGGTATGATAAAGCTCATGGATCAGGGAGAGAGAGGACCTAGTAACGACCAGTGAAGAAGCGGGGCCAGGAGTTATGACTCGACCCCTGAGACCAAAACTAGGTGAGTACACACACACACACACACACACACACACACACACAGAAATCGGCCTGGCGACACTGGAGGACAGAAGTGTTAAGGGAGACATGATAACGACATACAAAATACTACGTGGAATAGATATAGGTGGACAGAGACAGGATGTTCCAGAGATGGGACACAGAAACAAGGGGTCACAATTGGAAGTTGAAGACTCAGACGAGTCAAAGGGATGTTAGGGAGTATTTCTTCAGTCACAGAGTTGTCAGGAAGTGGAATAGTCTAGCAAGTGACGTAGTGGAGGCAGGAACCATACATAGCTTTAAGATGAGGTATGATAAAGCCTATGAAACAGGGAGAAGACCTAGTAGCGATCAGTGAAGAGGCGGGGCCAGGAACTGAGTCTCGACCCCTGCAACCACAATTAGGTGAGTACATTTGAGCGAAACATCTGCGATCTATCCATGTCCCTAAAAACACAAAGTCACAGACCAGGCCGCGGGGGGCGTTGATCCCCAGAACCCCTTCCAGGTATACCCTGACTGGAATAATACACAAAGAACCCGCACATAGGAGACAGAAACTTATGACGACGTTTCGGTCCCACTTGTACCGTGACGTAGCCACATACAAGCACTTATGTGTAAGTTACTTGTATGTTATTCAAGTTCTTGACAACCATACGTTCTGCCAGGGATGTATTTTTTCAATAATAATAATAATAATAATAATAATAATAATAATAATAATAATAATAATAATAATAATAATAATAATAATAATAATAATAATAATAATAATAATAATCTTTATTTCTACAAGTACATGATACAACTTATACAGACCATAGCTCACACCAATGACATATTATTGTATAGAAAGTCCCTTGTTATACTGAGCATTTCGGGCAAATTAGGTCAATTTTGTCCCCATACCAGTCTACTAACATTCAGGTACCTATTTTACTGCTAGGTGAACATGGACAGCAGGTGTCTTAAGGAAACACGTCCTAATATTTCCAGCCGTACCTGGGATCGACCGTTACTCCCATTTCGAAACCATTTTATGTATATTTTGAGAGAAAAACATGGACTGGGTCGACGTCTGAGGAATTTCGCTCGCTTTATTGTATTATGGACTACCTGTAATGTAAGTCTGCTGTGTTATGGGTCCAACGTACGAACCACAGCCCGGCTGATCCGCCACTGACTTTAGGTATCTGTCCAGTTCCCTCTTAAAGACAACCAGGGGTCTATTGGTAATGCCCCTTGTGGCTGGTGGGAGACTGTTGAACAGTCATGGGCCCCGGACACTTATTGTGTTTTCTCTTAGTGTACCATTGGTGCCCCTACTTTTCACTGGGGGTATGTTGCATCGCCTGCCAAGTCTTTTGCTTCCGTAGGGAGTGATTTCTATGTGCAGATTAGGGACCAGTCCCTCCAGGATCTTCCAGATGTAGATTATGAGGTTTCTCTCTCGCCTGCACCCCAGTGAGTACAAGTGCTTCCAAGCGTTCCCAGTAGTTAAGGTGCTTGATGGAACTTACGTGTGCAGTAAAGGTTCTCTGTACAGTCTCTAGACCTGTAATTTCACCTGCCCTGAATGGAGATGTTAATACACAGCAATATTTAAGCCTAGAGAGAACAAGTTGTTTAAAAAGGATCATCAATGGCTTGGCATCCTTTGTCTTGAATGTTCTCATTATACATCCTATCAGTTTCCTCGCAGATGTGACAGTGGCATTGTTGTGTTCTTTGAAAGTGAGATCCTCAGACATTACTACTCCCAGGTCCTTCACATTACTTTTCCGCTTTATTGTGTTATTAGAGCTTGTAGTATACCCAGTTCTAGCTATTATTTCCTCCATTTTTCCATAACGGAGTAGTTGGAATTTGTCTTCATTGAACATCATATTGTTCTCCGTTGCCCATTGGAAAACTTGGTTTATATCTTCTTGGAGGTTTGCTGTGTCCTCAGTGGATGACACTCTCATGCAGATCCTAGTGTTGTCTGCAAAGGATGATACAGTACTATGGTTTACATCTTTGTCTATGTCTGATATGAAGATGAGGAACAAGATAGGGGCGAGTACTGTGAATGTGGAACAGATCTCTTCGCTGTGGCAGCTTCCGATTTACAGAGCTCCTCACTGTGGCAACTTCCGATTTAACTCTGTTTACCACTACTCTTTCTGTTCGATTGGCTAGAACGTTGAAGATCCATCTGCCTACTTTGCCAGTTATCCCTTTAGCACGCATTTTGTGTGCTATTACACCATGATCGCACTTGTCAAAGGGTTTTGCAAAATCCGTGTATACTACATCTGCATTCTGTTTGTCTCCCAGCGCATCCAAGACCATATCATAGTGGTCCACTAGTAGCAACAGGCAGGAGCGACCTGCTCTGAACTCATGTTGCCCTGGATTGTGCAATTGTTGGGAGTCCAAGTGGTTTGCAATCCTGCTTCTAAGAACTTCTTCAAAGATTTTTTATGATGTGGGACGTTCTTAGCTATTGCCTTGGTGCCACTTTTATGGAGTGGGGCTATATCCGTTGTTTTTAGTGACTGGAATCTCACTTGTGTCTATGTTCCTTCTCCATAGCATAGTTAGGGCCAGTGAGAGGGAGTTCCACAAGTCTGGGCCTGAGGCTGGGTACATGGGTATGTTGTCAATGCTTTCTCAAAGTCTAGTGGCATATATTGACAGGGTTTTGAGGCTCATTCACAAAAAAATTATTTGGATTGTCTATCTTTAGACTGGTTAGTGGCTCGCTGAACACAGTCATATTGAGATTTCAGTATCTCACTCATTTCTTTGTTGTCGTCTGTGTAGGATCCATCTTGTCTGAGCAGGGGTCCTATACTAGATGTGGTTTTTGCCTTGTTTTTGGCATATGAAAAGAAATATTTCGAATTTTTTTCAGTTTCACTAATCGCTTTTAGCTCCTCTTGTCTCTCCTGGATCCTGTATGAGTCCTTTAACTTTAGCTCAGTATTTTCCACTTCCCTGGTTAGCGCTTCCTTCCGTGTATCAGATAATCTGGCATTCTTGAGGAGCTCAGTGATTCTTCACCTTCTCCTGTAGAAGGAGCATCTCTCTCTCTCGCTCTCTCCAGTTTACTTCTCTCTTTTTTCTTAGGAGAATATGCCATGAACATACTTCAGATACCAGAAAGTTGATCTTTCAAAGGCACTGGTTTGGGTCCATGTTATTTAAGATATCCTCCCAACATATTTCATGTAGAACATAATTTACCCGGTCCCAGTTGATGTTCTTGTTGTTGAAGTTGAATTTAGTGAAGGTACCCTCATAGCTGATCAGGACTCCTGTGCATGTAAGTCTGGACTTCGATTAGATTGTGATCAGAATTAGTTTTTTTATATTGTTGTTTCTTACCAGGTCCTCAATTCTTTGTGAAAATAAGGTCAAGTGTGTTCTCCAGTCTTGTTGGCTCTACTATCTGGGTGTGTTTATTGCAGAAATTCAGCATCTCATGTGATTATTTCTGCTACAACATTATTGGCTACAGTCTTCCATTTTGTGTGTCTTAGATTGAAGTCACCAAGCAGCAGTATGTTTGGGGATGGGGCTGAAAGGTTTTCCAGACAAGAGTCAATATTCGATAGTTGTTCCTTGAACTGTTGGGAAGTTAAATCTGGTGGCTTATATACAAGCACAATGACTAAGTTTTGGTTCTCGATTTTTATTGTTAGAACTTCAACCACATCATTTGTGGTGTTCAGTATCTCCGTGTAAATGAACGACTCTTTGACATACAGGCCAACCTCCCCCCCCCCTCGTTGCCTGTTCTTTCTGTAGCATCCGAGAAGGTAGTACCCAGGTATCCATATTTCACTGCCAAAGTAATCTTTTGCGTGGGTCTCTGTAAAAGGTGCAAACAGTGCATTTGACTCCCCTAGAAGTCCACTAATGAAAGGTATTTTGTTGTCATCAGTAGCTGTGAGTTTGGAGGGGCCACTGGCTGTGCCTCCAGTCCAACAAGGCTCCAAGGTGGCGAACTATTTTGGTTATCTCCTTCCATTTTCTTTCTTCGTTTCCTACCACTAAAAAATCACTTGGAGTGGCATTGTCGTAACTACCATAACTACTATGATTTGTTATACGGGGTGTGTACCTCCTGGTCCCTATTAGGTAGTATGCGGGGCAGTTGTTGTTGTAACATTTATTTTTTTGAGGACTGAAGAGTGACACATCTCAGGGTGGTAGAATTTGCAAGAGGTAGAAAGACACACTCCTTTAGACAGGAGGTCGCGGCATTTTTTGGGATGCTCAAAGTTGCATGTCCCATCTGTTTTCCCTGATATTTCATGCTTACAGATGCCCCAAACTTAGAATTTGTACCATTTTGCTATTGGTTGGATACAGTTCGTACTGGATGTATTCCCAATTTGTTCAGATCCTAGAACTGCACTACAGTCTTGGATAGCCAAGCCAGAGACACAACCATCTGTTTCCAGGAGGCCAACATTTTCCCCGGAAGAGGACTCCTCTACTATATCTGTAATAGAGGCTATGACTGTGGTGACTGTGGAAAAATCTTTACATGGATTCAATCAACAACTCCACAATTCAATTCTCCCCCCTCCCCCCCCCCCCCAAAAAAAAAAAAAATAAGTCACTTTGACTTTTTTGGGTTATCCTAGGTTCTCTACAAATATGCTGCTATGTATGATAATCTATGTAACTGTATTTGTGTATACCTGAATTAACTTACTTACCTCTAATTATGCAGCTATAGCTGCATCATTCCCTGCTTTAGATAAATGAACCCGATTCCTGGCATACATGGTTCCAGTTGTCGGGTAATGATACTGCAATATACTTTGTGCTTGTCCAGCCAAAAATTAACACCAGTTGCTCTTGACAATTGCTCATTTCCAGCCCCACTCCTCGGCAAAATGCTACGTATTACAGAGATCATTCCCTTCTTCCTAATTGTCTGTTGTTATTTCACGTTCTCGCTTTCACACTTGCCTGCAACATTACCACCACCACTGAGGCAAATAACAGGATTATTCCCATGATGTTGTCAAGTCGGCTAACAAAATCCAGCATCCTCACTCCAGGAAAACATTCCCTCAGCCTTCTCTCCCCATCCTTAGTAACAATATCCAGCATCCTCACTCCAGGAAAACATTCCCTCAGCCTTCTCTCCCCATCCTTAGTAACAAAATCCAGCATCCTCACTCCAGGAAAACATTCCCTCAGCCTTCTCTCCCCATCCTTAGTAACAATATCCAGCATCCTCACTCCAGGAAAACATTCCCTCAGCCTTCTCTCCCCATCCTTAGTAACAATATCCAGCATCCTCACTCCAGGAAAACATTCCCTCAGCCTTCTCTCCCCCATCCTTAGTAACAATATCCCTGTCCATAAAGAATAAAGAGTCACAATACTGTGACTTGCAAGTACTTTTGTTTGGGTTTCAGGTATAACTTACCAAAATTCTCAAACCCTTTTTAAAATCCATATGAACATGCACTATACCCCCAAGTTTATAAGTGTGAGGGGGTTATTTTAATTTACGAGGAATAGGACTCCGCATTTTCTTCATTGAATTTCATCTGAATCTTTTCCGACCAAAATATTAGCCTACTTAAATTATTTTGAAGTTCAGTAGTACCTTCCTCTGAATTTATTTGTCGGCCTATGTTTGTGTTGTCAGTAAATTTACTATTGTGTTTTTTTTTTTCTTTTTTTTTTAGCCCTCATCAGGGATATTAATGTAGATTATGAGAAACAAGCAGTCCAAAACTGATCTTTGTGAAATGTACCTGTTAGTGGTACCCTTTTTTATTTCACCCCATTAATTCAAAATCTCTGTTGCCTATTTGTCAGCAATACCTGGAGTATACCTGGAGGGTGTTTCAGGGATCAACGCCCCCCTCCGGCCCGGTCCATGACCAGTCCTTGCGGTGGATCAGGGCCTGATCAACCAGGATGTTACTGCTGACTGCACACAAACCGACGTACAAACCACAGCCCGGGTGGTCAGGTACTGACTTTATGTGCCTGTCCAGCGCCTTCTTGAAAACAGCTAGGGGACTATTGGTAATCTCCCTTATGTATGCGCGGAGGTCGCCGAACAGTCTTGGGTCCCTGACACTTATTGTGTTGTCTTAGTGTACTCGTGGCGCCCCTGCTTTTCAATGGGGGGAATGTTGCACCACCTACCGAGTCTCTTGCTTTTGCAGGTAGTGATGTCCATATGTAGATTTGGGACTGGTCCCTCTAGGATTTCTCGCCTGCATTCCAAGGAGTACAGGTCAAGGGATTTCACCCGTTCCCAGTAATTTAGGTACTTTGTTGTACTTACACACGCAGTGAAAGTTCTCTGTACATTCTCCAGGTCTGCAATTTCGCCAGCCTTGAAAGGGGCCGTTAGTGTACAGCAATATTCCAGCCTAAAGAGAATAAGCGATTTGAAAAGAATCATCACTGGCTTAGCATCCCTAGTTTTGAATATAAGGGGGTTACCAATAGACCCCTGGCTGTTTTCAGGAAGACGCTGGACAGGCATCTGAAATCAGTACCTGATCAGCTGAGCTGTGGCTCATACGTCAGTATGCTTGCTGATAGTAATAACAGCTTGATTGTTGAAGACTGATCCACCGCGAGGCCTGGTCACAGACCGGGCCACGGGGGCCCGGATGGATACCCTCTCCATGTATCCATCCTGTTATTTTCCTAGTAAATGTGGCAAAGATATTTCTGTGATCTTTGAAAGTGAGATTCTCTGACATTATCACTCCCAGGTCCTTCACATTAGTTTTTCGCTCTATTGTGTGGATGGAATTTGTTTTATACTCCGATCCAGTTTTAATTTCCTAGAGTTTTCCCACAGTCAAATACAGAAGCAGGTGCAGTAGTGAAGCAAAGAGAATGTAATCAGTCCATCAACCTTGGAAAAATAGTATTCTAGGTGGTCAGTCCCTAAGCCTGGAGAAGCCTACTATGCAGGTGAAACGTTTCGGTAATACAGATACCTAACTGATGCACATGTGTCTTACTCATCAACTTGTCGGTATTTTACGCCATTATCAACATGCCTGCTAGACACAGCAACACAAGGGTATCTTGGGACAGAGTGAAAAGGGTTGTATGGAAAATTTTGGAGTTTCCTAAATTCAGCATGTGTAAATTTGAATAATACAATAATTGTGTAATAAAATACGATGCTGATTTGACCCTTTTGAGAAATTTTGAGTAAGGGGGGGGGTGTAGAACAGCTGCTGAGTGACGCAGGGAGGGAGATGCCATATCGAATTTAATGTGTGAACACTGGACTGAATTGTGCAATGTAATCAGGTGTTCTAGAAGGTAAATTGGTGTATATCGGCCTCAATCCGTAATTAGGAAATTTCTTACACGTTCCTGCTAAAGAACTGGGGTAAATAGTGTGGAAAACCCTTACAATTCGGCAACAAGGACGGAAAAATAGAGGACTACAATCCTTCCCAGCAACACACCTTAGCTAAGTGATGCTTACCCATAATGTACAGTAGTTTTTGCATTGGCCATCGTAAATCCTAGCTGTAGAGGTACCATTAGGGTGTGTTTCCAAAAATTAATTATCATCCAGTAATTAAATGGTAAGTGATAATACGAATTTCCTTTCTAAGAACACTATTGTAATTTATGTCAAATAATTATCTTGTGTGTGCCCAGCAAGCCTAATCATGTACAGTCCATATTATTTCCTAATTTACCATTATTGACAAAGTTGATCCCATGTATCAGAAATCTTCTCTATGAGGATAGACTGAGGCCCTGAATCTGCACTCTCAAGAAAGGCGTAGAATTAGGGGGGCTATGACTGAGGTGTATAAATGGAAGACAGGAATTAATAAAGGGGATGTAAATAGCGTGCTGAAAATATCTAACATAGACAGGACTCGCAGCAATGGTTTTAATTGGAAAAATTCAGATTCAGGAAGGATATAGGAAAGTACTGGTTTGGTAATAGAGTTGTGGATGAGTGGAACAAACTTCCGAGTACAGTTATAGAAGCTAAAACGTTGTGTGGCTTTATTATAATAATAATAATAATAATAATAATAATAATAATAATAATAATAATAATATAATATAATCTTTATTTACTACAAGTACATGTACATGGTATACAGTCCTAGCTGACAACAATGACATACTACTACATAGAAAGCCACTTGTTATGCTGAGTATCTCGGGCAAATTAGGTCAGTGTCCCGGGATGCGACCCACACCAGTCGACTAACACCCAGGTACCCATTTTACTGATGGGGAACATAGACAACAGGTGGAAAGAAACACGCCCAATGTTTCTACTCTGGCTGGGATTCGAACCCAGGCCCTCGCCGTGTGAAGCGAGAGCGTTAGATAAATGCATGAGTGTGTGTGGGTGGGTGTGAGTTGGACCTGACTAGCTTGTGCTACTAGGTCGGATGCAGTGCGCCTCCCTTAAGTGACGTGTCTGACCTCACTAGGTCAAGACATTGGCTTAAGCCGGTACATGAATTGGAGCTGCCTCGCATAGGCCAGTAGGCCTGTTGCAGTGTTCCTTCTTTCTTATTATTGTTATTAATATTTAATATTGTAATTATTAATTTAATGTCAGGTCTAGCTTTTTGTGTGCGTGGTGAAGAAGTGAGCATCGAGGGAGTTACAGTTCTGCAACCTACTGTGACTTTAGTCCCATTTATCTCACCCAAATTACTTTCCTGTAATAATTCGGATAATACCCTGTAAACCTCATGCAGGTAACTAGCTCAGATAATAACACAGGTTGTATTCCAAAGTGTCATAAGAACATACGAAAGAAGGAACACTGCAGCAGGCCTACTGCCCCATACGAGGCACGTCCAAGTCTCCTACCGGCTTAAGCCAATGCCCCAGCCTAGCCAGGCCAGGTCACATTCACTTAAGGAAGGAATACGGCAACTGACCTAGTAGCACAAGCTGATCAGGTCAAACTCACACCCACCCACATCCACTCATGTATTTATCCAACCTATTTTTAAAGCTACACAACGTTCTGGCCTCTATAACTGTACTCGGGAGTTTGTTCCACCCATCCACAACTCTATTACCAAACCAGTACTTTCCTATATCCTTCCTGAATCTGAATTTTTCCAACTTAAAATCATTGCTGCGAGTCCTGTCTAGGCTAGATATTTTCAGCACGCTATTTACATCCCCTTTATTTATTCATGTCTTCCATTTATACACCTCAATCATATCCCCCCTAATTCTACGCCTTTCTAGAGAGTGCAGATTCAGGGTCCTCAGTCTATCCTCATAGGGAAGATTTTTGATACATGGGATCAACTTTGTCATCCTCCTTTGTATGTTTTCCAGAGCATTTATATCCAACCCGCAATACGATGACCAAAACTGTACAGCATAATCTAAATGAGGCCTAACCAAAGATATATAGAGTTGAAGAACAACCTGAGGACTCCTATTATTTATACTTCTTGATATGAAGCCAAGGATTCTGTTAGCTTTATTGCGAACACTTATGCACTGTTGTCTTGGTTTCAGATTACTGCTAACCAGGACTCCTAAATCGTTTTCGCAATCCGTAATTGCATGGGACAGTAGGTTTACTGCAGTGCCCCATAAATAGATTACATAACATCAAAGGTGATATGAAAAAAAACCTGGAAAACTCTATCTGAAATTCTTGGAACTAAAAAGTTATCCAAAAACACAACAATCAAACTAACAAAATCAGATGAACCCCAACTCACTCTTACTGAAACAGCAAACAGACTCAATGTTTTCTTCTCTACCATAGGAAAAAATCTAGCGAACAAAATACCAAGCACAAACGCTCGTCCATCTGACTACCTCATAGGTACCTACCCAAATACGCTATTCCTAGCACCAACCAACCCACTAGAAGTTACGCTCATCATAAACACCCTTAAAAACAAGGCAGGAGACATAAACAACTTGCCTGCTTTTATGTACACAAAAGCTTCTCAAGTATTGCCACCAATTATTGCAACGCTTTTTAACAAATCCATTGAATCATCTACCTTCCCAACAATCCTCAAAATAGCGAGGGTCACTCCGATCCACAAAGGAGGTGACCAAGCGGACTTGACTAACTATAGACCAATATCTAACTTACCACTGCTCTCTAAAATCTTTGAAAAATTAATTCACAGACTGATCTACTCCTACCTCGTCTCACACAACATATTAAACCCTTGTCAGTTTGGATTCAAGAATAATAAAAGCACAAATGATGCTATCATACACATGCTAGAACTAATATATACCGCACTCGAAAAGAAAGAAGTCCCGCTGGGCATTTTCATTGATTTGCTTAAAGCTTTCGATACAGTCGACCATAAACTGCTGTACTCCAAATTAACGCACTATGGTATCAGAGGCCACCCCCTCAACTACCTAAAATCATACCTTAGTAACAGAACTCAATACTGTATGCAAATGATGCAGACTCTTCCACCCAACCAATCACAGTAGGAGTCCCACAAGGAAGTGTCATTTGACCACTCCTCTTTTTCATCTACATCAATGATCTACCGAATGCATCACAGCTACTCAAACCCATATTATTTGCAGATGACACTACATATGTCTTTTCCCACCCAAACACAGTCATACTAGCAAACACAGTCAATTCCGAATTGCAGAAAATATCTGCCTGGATGATGACTACAAACTTACCCTGAATACTGATAAAACCTATTTCATTCAGTTTGGAATGATCCAATTAACATAACGCTAAACGGATCATCAGTCACAAGACTCACAGAGGGAAAATTCCTAGGTATCTACCTTGACAGTAGCCTTAAGTTCCGGACACACATACAACAAATCGCCAAGAAAATCTCCAAGACTGTAGACATACTATCAAAGATAAGGTACTACGTTCCACAATCAGCTCTCCTGGCACTGTACCATTCACTCATATACCCTTATCTTACATATGGAATTTGTGCATGGGGATCAACAACATCCAATCACCTAAAACCTCTAATAACCCAGCAAAAGGCAGCAGTAAGAATGATAACAAATTCCCACTCCCGCCAGCATACTCCACCAATTTTCAAAAGTCTGAATCTGCTCACTATTAAGAACATCCATTCATGTGCCTACTACATACACAGAACAATACACGCAAATATAAACCCTCCACTCAAACTTTTCCTCACCAACCTAAACAGGACACATGACCACAACACAAGACACAGATCTCTTTTTGATATACCTCGTGTCCTTATCACACTGTGTAAAAACTCTATGCACATAAAGGGCCCCAAAATATGGAATTCATTACCAGAAGATATTAAAGTAACCCAGTCTGAAAATCAGTTTAAGACTCTTCTCAAGAGCCACTTAATCAACCTAGACTAAACGCTAAATACTCGGTACACACAATCACTTATGTACTCCCACATCATAACTTCAACAATCACTTTGAACCTTTTATCCATTGTTGACAGGAATATAACTGAAGCATTGTTTTCACAAAAAAACATTTTTGAATATAGGAATATATCTTTTGTCTTATACAAATTTTGATTCACTTATAATTCCTAATCTACTGTACAACTATGAAATAATTATTATCCTACTGTACAACTATGATATAATCCTTAGCGTTAAGTAGACTGTAAGCCAATAATGTTAAGTTGGCCCATAATGCCTAGGCATAATAGAGGCTCTCTTTGTATTGCAACCCACTATTGTAAATACAAAATCTCAATGTACTGTTTGCAAAGACATAAAATAAATAAATAAATAAATAAATTCTAGTGGATCCCGTGCCCTGCAACATTTTCGAGATCATCCACCTCACCTTCGATAGTATCTAAGACACCATTCTCATGCTTCAGCTTCATATCGTCCCAAACCATGAAGGTGAACTCGTCTCCAGACTAAGGGACTGACCACCTCAAATGCTGTTTCTCCAAGATGATGGACTGATTGTGTCATCTTAACTTCGCTGCTACACCTGCCTCTGTATTTGACTGAGGATGCCTACTATGTAGGCGAAACATTTCAACAATAAGGATACCCAGCTGTTGTACATATATCTTACCCATCATGGAGTTTGGGTCCTGGCTAGACCTAATATACCACATTATTATGTAAAATACAAACATGTAATGTATACCCTGGTAACAATCGTTATTTCTCGTGTTAGCTTTCATTTTGGGAGACGTGCACAAAAATATTGTATTTAATTTAGGAAGAGCAGCACAAGAGAGCCAGTCAAGTTAGTATTGAGTCATGCAACGCACCTGGCCACTCTCATACGCATGTACACACACAAACACAGGGCCAGGAGCTATTACTCGACCCCTGAGTACACAGCATGGCTTTAGGAATATAAAATTCTGTTTTACAAATTTGCTGGGTTTCTATGACAGTTACAGAAATGATTGGATTACAGGTTGTTAGGTAAGACAGATTAGAGAATTTTAGATTTTGGCATCAAAGTGGCTAGTTTATTGTGCAATCCATATCCATCCTGTGGACGGTAGCACAAGAGAATATGGATACACAATAGGCATAGGAACTAGGCCTCAAAAGGTTAACAGGTGTACATTTGGATTTATATCTACAGTTCACTTATTTGTTACAAGCAAATTCAGGAAATTTGGTTAGTATATCTGGTATCTTATTTTCATTAATAAGATATCTTGACATATCTGTCTCTGTATTCCTCAAAAAGTGGACAATTAAGCACATAGTGTTCAAGACAGTGACCATATACTTGAACAAATGATATATGTATTTAGTTTGATCATCATCTGCGTGTCTCCCAAAATGCCAGAAGTACTTGTAACCAAGCCTAAGCCTGGCCACTACAGCATCAGTCAGTACTTGTAACCAAGCCTAAGCCTGACCACTACAGCATCAGTCAGTACTTGTAACCAAGCCTAAGCCTGGCCACTACAACATCAGTCAGTACTTGTAACCAAGCCTAAGCCTGGCCACTACAACATCAGCCAGTACTTGTAACCAAGCCTAAGCCTGGCCACTACAACATCAGTCAGTACTTGTAACCAAGCCTAAGCCTGGCCACTACAACATCAGTCAGTACTTGATCAGTCAGTACTTGTAACTAAGCCTAAGCCTGGCCACTACAA
The DNA here is from genome assembly GCF_038502225.1 of Cherax quadricarinatus. Taxonomy (NCBI): domain Eukaryota; kingdom Metazoa; phylum Arthropoda; class Malacostraca; order Decapoda; family Parastacidae; genus Cherax; species Cherax quadricarinatus. The sequence continues at coordinate 3,887,333 of NC_091358.1, forward strand.
CATCAGTCAATGTTTGTAGCCTAGCCTAAGCCTGGCCACTACAACATCAGTCAGTACTTGTAACCAAGCCTAAGCCTGGCCACTACAACATCAGTCAGTACTTGTAACCAAGCCTAAGCCTGGCCACTACAACATCAGTCAGTACTTGTAACCAAGCCTAAGCCTGGCGACTACAGCATCAGTCAGTACTTGTAACCAAGCCTAAGCCTGGCCACTACAACATCAGTCAGTACTTGTAACCAAGCCTAAGCCTGGCCACTACAACATCAGTCAGCACTTGTAACCAAGCCTAAGCCTGGCGACTACAACATCAGTCAGTACTTGTAACCAAGCCTAAGCCTGGCCACTATAACATCAGTCAGTACTTGTAACCAAGCCTAAGCCTGGCCACTACAACATCAGTCAGTACTTGTAACCAAGCCTAAGCCTGGCCACTACAACATCAGTCAGTACTTGTAACCAAGCCTAAGCCTGGCCACTACAACATCAGTCAGTACTTGTAACCAAGCCTAAGCCTGGCCACTACAACATCAGTCAGTACTTGTAACCAAGCCTAAGCCTGGCCACTACAACATCAGTCAGTGCTTGTAACCAAGCCTAAGCCTGGCGACTACAGCATCAGAGTCAGTACTTGTAACCAAGCCTAAGCCTGGCCACTACAACACCAGTCAGTACTTGTAACCAAGCCTAAGCCTGGCCACTACAACATCAGTCAGTACTTGTAACTAAGCCTAAGCCTGGCCACTACAACATTAGTCAGTACTTGTAACCAAGCCTAAGCCTGGCCACTACAACATCAGTCAGTACTTGTAACCAAGCCTAAGCCTGGCGACTACAGCATCAGTCAGTACTTGTAACCAAGCCTAAGCCTGGCCACATACAACATCAGTCAGTACTTGTAACAAAGCCTAAGCCTGGCCACTACAACATCAGTCAGTACTTGTAACCAAGCCTAAGCCTGGCCACTATAACATCAGTCAGTACTTGTAACCAAGCCTAAGCCTGGCCACTACAACATCAGTCAGTACTTGTAACCAAGCCTAAGCCTGGCCACTACAACATCAGTCAGTACTTGTAACCAAGCCTAAGCCTGGCCACTACAACATCAGTCAGTACTTGTAACCAAGCCTAAGCCTGGCCACTACAACATCAGTCAGTACTTGTAACCAAGCCTAAGCCTGGCCACTACAACATCAGTCAGTACTTATAACCAAGCCTAAGCCTGGCCACTACAACATCAGTCAGTACTTGTAACCAAGCCTAAGCCTGGCCACTACAACATCAGTCAGTACTTGTAACCAAGCCTAAGCCTGGCCACTACAACATCAGTCAGTGTTCACATTGCAAGTTGCTCCATAAACATACTTATCTACGTTCATGTTATCATAGTGGGTTATAGATCTACTCAGACTTCTAACTGCATTCCTATAAGAATCATTTTAATTATTTACTTCTCTCCTAATATTAGTCCTAATGCTAGACACAGTTATATCAAAGTTATATTCTACATTCTCCTTCTGGGTACTCTTCTTGGCTAACATATCGACTTTATCATGAAGGAGTAATCCAATGTGTGATGAGATAAATAGGAATTGTACGTTAATTCCTTTGTTCCTGAGAATGTTGTTGGAGTCATTATATGAGTCAAGAGCCTTCAGTGATGACATAGAATCAGTAATGATAATAGTCAACCTCAGTGTCATAAGTTAGCCTTTGCGCCATTAGGATTGCAAACAATTCAGTTTGCAGTGTAGGTAAGACACGTATGCAACAGTTAGGTATCTTTATTTCGAAACGTTTCGCCTACACAGAAGGCTTCTTCAGTCGAGTACAGAGAAGTTGGAAAAGGCAGAAGAGATGTGAAGACCATGTAATCATTACAGTTTTGATTACATCTTGAACGGCAGGGCAACATTTAATATAGTACCACAGCAGAAAGTGAAGGAACAGACAGGGTGACAAGACAGGGTGACAAGACAGGGGTACTACTCCCTAATAGTAAGGGATGAGACATCAGGGAGAGTAGCGCCTGGGATTCTGCAAGGATCAATACTAGGACCGCTGCTCTTCCTAATACGTATATGTAATCGTCCTGCCATAGTTTAATATGTGTGTTAATTACGTAGGATAACCCCAAAAAAGCCAGACGGACTCATTTCTATTGGGTCCTTGTAATATCTTAACATTAAAAGCCTAGCTTCAAGTTACAGTAGAAATCAGTTATGATTATATTCTTAAACAGCTAAGTAACTCAACTGTGTGAAAATCATTTACAGTAAAAGGAGGTACAGTAGGAATAAAGTTGTAGATGAATGGTTCAGAGAACCGACATGTTGATAAATTAGACACATGTGCAACTCTTGGGTATCTTTATTGAGGAAACGTTTCGCCACACAGTGGCTTCATCAGTCCATACAAAGGAGAATCTTGAAGAACAGGAGGAGAATGAGGTAATCAGTCCCTCAACCTTGAGTCGATGTGGTCAGTCCATCAATCTTGAATAGAATACGGCATACGTGCTGAGAAGGAGCTTATAAACCGTTGGCAGGAGAGGTGCAGCAGTCATAGGTCGTGTAACATTTGTTCAATGTTGAAGTAGGTCGTGCCCAAGAATTAGGCAAGCGAAGAATTCCCAAGTATTCTATTCAAGATTGATGGACTGACCACATCGACTCAAGGTTGAGGGACTGATTACCTCATTCTCCTCCTGTTCTTCAAGATTCTCCTTTGTATGGACTGATGAAGCCACTGTGTGGCGAAACGTTTCCTCAATAAAGATACCCAAGAGTTGCACATGTGTCTAATTTATCAACATGTCGGTTCTCTGAACCATTCATCTACAAACCTGTCAGACACTGCAACTTCTTGGGATCTTAATACTTGGGAATTCTTCGCTTGCCTAATTCTTGGGCACGACCTACTTCAACATTAAACAAATGTTACACGACCTATGACTGCTGCACCTCTCCTGCCAACGGTTTATAAGCTCCTTCTCAGCACGTATGCCGTATTCTATTCAAGATTGATGGACTGACCACATCGACTCAAGGTTGAGGGACTGATTACCTCATTCTCCTCCTGTTCTTCAAGATTCTCCTTTGTATGGACTGATGAAGCCACTGTGTGGCGAAACGTTTCCTCAATAAAGATACCCAAGAGTTGCACATGTGTCTAATTTATCATCAGGAATAAAGTTAACACAGTTATTTACATGAACATTACAGGGAGGATCAGCTTACAATATTAAGTACAATAATGTAAGCTATACAAGAAATCACTGCCATCTCTTCCTGTGGCTTCATTCATTAAGTACCTTTTACCTCTCTTCCTGGTGAGGCTCATGCAATGATAGGTTTGACATGTTCAGACATTCCGATCCACTATTTTATTTCTATCTAGTAAAAAGTGTTTGAAGCCTGACCACCTACAAAATTGTGTTCACTTTCCCTAGTGCTATTATACTGGTTTTGATTCCCAACCTTGATCAACCTGGCAGCATGATCTGGACATTGTTCGTGAGTAATTTTATTAAGCATGATTTAACTCCAGTTCCTTTTCCCTCAAGGAAGGTTCCTTGATGCTGGTGAGGGGCTTTTGATCTAGGGAACTGGATCTGTGCTCCAGTTCCCCGAATTAAGCCTGAATACCTTCCACATCCCCCCAACAGCCGCTGTATAATACTACGGGTTTAGCGCTTTCCCCTTGATTATAATCATAATACCTCTGTTTACTCTGTCTTGAACATTTAGCATATCCAGTTGTAATTCATCCTGGCCTGTGTGCCCTCTTGGACCCAGGTCCAGGATGAATATCAGAATTTTGTTCTGCGTGAGTAGTAGTCTGTGGGTGCTGTAAAACCATTAAGAAGAATGGCATCAGAACAAAATATTGATAACTTCAGGAAGACATCAATAGACTAAGGATCTGGTCAACCAAGTGACTTCTCGAGTTCAATCTGAACAAATGCGGGGTTATAGGGTAAGGTAGACCCGACACAGACCAGATCTACCTAGGGATCATTACCTTTGTAACTTGTTCAGCTATCAAAACTTTGGGGCACAGTCCCTGGACCCATTGTATACAGCTGTAATGTTGAGGTGCAGTCCCTGGACCCATTATTATTTTTTTTTTTATTATCACACTGGCCGATTCCCACCAAGGCAGGGTGGCCCGAAAAAGAAAAACTTTCACCATCATTCACTCCATCACTGTCTTGCCAGAAGGGTGCTTTACACTACAGTTTTTAAACTGCAACATTAACACCCCTCCTTCAGAGTGCAGGCACTGTACTTCCCATCTCCAGGACTCAAGTCCGGCCTCCCGGTTTCCCTGAATCCCTTCATAAATGTTACTTTGCTCAAACTCCAACAGCACGTCAAGTATTAAAAACCATTTGTCTCCATTCACTCCTATCAAACACGCTCACGCATGCCTGCTGGAAGTCCAAGCCCCTCGCACACAAAACCTCCTTTACCCCCTCCCTCCAACCTTTCCTAAGCCGACCCCTACCCCGCCTTCCTTCCACTACAGACTGATACACTCTTGAAGTTATTCTGTTTCGCTCCATTCTCTCCACATGTCCGAACCACCTCAACAACCCTTCCTCAGCCCTCTGGACAACAGTTTTGGTAATCCCGCACCTCCTCCTAACTTCCAAACTACGAATTCTCTGCATTATATTCACACCACACATTGCTCTCAGACATGACATCTCCACTGCCTCCAGCCTTCTCCTCGCTGCAACATTCATCACCTATGCTTCACACCCATATATGAGCGTTGGGAAAACTATACTCTCATACATTCCCCTCTTTGCCTCCAAGGACAAAGTTCTTTGTCTCCACAGACTCCTAAGTGCACCACTCACCCTTTTCCCCTCATCAATTCTATGATTCACCTCATCTTTCATAGACCCATCCGCTGACACGTCCACTCCCAAATATCTGAATACATTCACCTCCTCCATACTCTCTCCCTCCAATCTGATATCCAATCTTTCATCACCTAATCTTTTTGTTATCCTCATAACCTTACTCTTTCCTGTATTCACTTTAAATTTTCTTCTTTTGCACACCCTACCAAATTCATCCACCAATCTCTGCAACTTCTCTTCAGAATCTCCCAAGAGCACAGTGTCATCAGCAAAGAGCAACTGTGACAACTCCCACTTTATGTGTGATTCTTTATCTTTTAACTCCACCCCTCTTGCCAAGACCCTCGCATTTACTTCTCTTACAACCCCATCTATAAATATATTAAACAACCACGGTGACATCACACATCCTTGTCTAAGGCCTACTTTTACTGGGAAATAATTTCCCTCTTTCCTACATACTCTAACTTGAGCCTCACTATCCTCGTAAAAACTCTTCACTGCTTTCAGTAACCTACCTCCTACACCATACACCTGCCACATCTGCCACATTGCCCCCCTATCCACCCTGTCATACGCCTTTTCCAAATCCATAAATGCCACAAAGACCTCTTTAGCCTTATCTAAATACTGTTCACTTATATGTTTCACTGTAAACACCTGGTCCACACACCCCCTACCTTTCCTAAAGCCTCCTTGTTCATCTGCTATCCTATTCTCCGTCTTACTTTTAATTCTTTCAATAATAACTCTACCATACACTTTGCCAGGTATACTCAACAGACTTATCCCCCTATAATTTTTGCACTCTCTTTTATCCCCTTTGCCTTTATACAAAGGAACTATGCATGCTCTCTGCCAATCCCTAGGTACCTTACCCTCTTCCATACTTTTATTAAATAATTGCACCAACCACTCCAAAACTATATCCCCACCTGCTTTTAACATTTCTATCTTTATCCCATCAATTCCGGCTTACCCCCTTTCATTTTACCTACTGCCTCACGAACTTCCCCCACACTCACAACTGGCTCTTTCTCACTCCTACAAGATGTTGTTCCTCCTTGCCCTATACACGAAATCACAGCTTCCCTATCTTCATCAACATTTAACAATTCCTCAAAATATTCCCTCCATCTTCCCAATACCTCTAACTCTCCATTTAATAACTCTCCTCTCCTATTTTTAACTGACAAATCCATTTGTTCTCTAGGCTTTCTTAACTAGTATCTGGAGAGAGTTTCGGGGGTCAACGCCCCCGCGGCCCGGTCTGTGACCAGGCCTCCTGGTGGATCAGCGCCTGATCAACCAGGCTGTTGCTGCTGGCTGCACGCAAACCAACGTACGAGCCACAGCCCGGCTGATCAGGAACTCCAAAACTTTTTCTTATTTTCAACAAAATTTGTTGATAACATCTCACCCACTCTCTCATTTGCTCTCTTTTTACATTGCTTCACCACTCTCTTAACCTCTCTCTTTTTCTCCATATACTCTTCCCTCCTTGCATCACTTCTACTTTGTAAAAACTTCTCATATGCTAACTTTTTCTCCCTTACTACTCTCTTCACATCATCATTCCACCAATCGCTCCTCTTCCCTCCCACACCCACTTTCCTGTAACCACAAACTTCTGCTGAACTCTCCAACACTACACTTTTAAACCTACCCCATACCTCTTCGACCCCATTGCCTATGCTCTCATTAGCCCATCTATCCTCCAATAGCTGTTTATATCTTACCCTAACTGCCTCCTCTTTTAGTTTATAAACCTTCACCTCTCTCTTCCCTGATGCTTCTATTCTCCTTGTATCCCATCTACCTTTTACTCTCAGTGTAGCTACAACTAGAAAGTGATCTGATATATCTGTGGCCCCTCTATAAACATGTACATCCTGAAGTCTACTCAACAGTCTTTTATCTACCAATACATAATCCAACAAACTACTGTCATTTCGCCCTACATCATATCTTGTATACTTATTTATCCTCTTTTTCTTAAAATATGTATTACCTATAACTAAACCCCTTTCTATACCAAGTTCAATCAAAGTTCAACCATAGGATCTAATCTCGCCAGTAAAATCCCACATATCAATGCCCATGCCGGGGACTACCTAGATGGGAATTTCCCTAATTCCTTCTATCTTGCACCAACTGAGCCCACAGAAGTCACTGAGATTATAAAGTCACTTAAAAATAACTCGGGGAATCTGTCTCATGTCCCACCATTACTGTACAAGCGAGAGGCCCATGTCCTTTCGCATGCTATTTCATTACTTTTTAACAGGTCACTAGAGACTAGCACCTTCCCGAAACTACTCAAGATGGCAAGGGTTACACCAATACGTAAAGGTGGTGACCCTACAGACTTAAACAACTATAGGCCAATATCTAACTTACCATTGCTATCCAAAATCTTTGAGAAACTCGTGCACAGGAGACTGTATTCATTTATAACGGCTCAAAACATACTCAACCCCTGCCAATTTGGATTCAGGAAAAATAAAAGCACTAATGATGCAATCATAAAAATGCTAGATCTGCTTTACACAGCATTGGAAAATAAGGAATATCCACTAGGAATTTTTATTGACCTAAGAAAAGCTTTTGACACAGTAGACCACGACATCCTACTCCACAAACTTGATCATTACGGTATAAGAGGCCATGCGCTTGCTTATTTCAAATCTTACATTACTAATAGGTATCAGTACGTCACCATTAAAGACACAGCATCAGCAACACGGCCACTTGATACAGGAGTTCCGCAGGGAAGTGTCCTTGGTCCCCTGCTCTTCCTCATATACATCAATGACCTTCCAAACGTATCCCAACACCTGAAACCCATTCTCTTTGCTGATGACACGACTTATGTCATCTCTCACCCTAATCTTGCCACCCTCAACACCATTGTGAATGAGGAGCTGATTAAAATATCGACTTGGATGACAGCCAATAAACTTACGCTTAACACTGACAAAACCTACTATATTATGTTTGGTAGCAGAGCAGGAGATGCACAAATTAACATTAAGATTGACAACACTCTAATTACCAGAAATAATGGGGGCAAATTCCTAGGCTTATACCTTGACAACAACTTGAATTTCAGCACCCATATCCAACATATAACCCAAAAAGTATCCAAAACGGTTGGGATCCTCTCCAAGATACGATACTACGTGCCGCAAAATGCCCTTCTCACACTATACCACTCACTTATTTATCCATACCTCACCTATGCTATTTGTGCTTGGGGATCAACTGCAGCAACACACCTAAAGCCAATAATAACCCAACAAAAAGCTGCAGTAAGAATAATCACTAAATCCCATCCCTGGCAACACACACTCCCACTCTTCATAGACCTAAACTTACTCCCAGTTCAGTACATCCACACTTACTACTGTGCAATCTACATCTACAGGGCCTTAAACTCTAATATCAACCTTGACCTAAAACGCTTTCTTGATAGTTGTGACAGAACCCACAGGCATAACACCAGACACAAACATCTCTACGACATTCCCCGTGTCCGACTAAACCTTTACAAAAATTCAATGTATGTCAAAGGCCCTAAAATCTGGAATACTCTACCTGAGAACTCTAGAACTGCAGACACATTCATCACCTTCAAAACTACCATTAGAAAACATCTTATCTCCCTGATACACCCCGTCAACTAACTACACGAATACCACCTGGTGGTTCACACTTACACTCACTCACTCATTTGACCATAAACAGAAATATTAATCTCAATCTTAAAATAATGAATCCTGTGATACTCCAATACTGAACTATGTACTGTGCCAAAACAAAAGCATTCACATTGCTAAACTCACAAACTAGTATTTAGTCACTTAGCCATAATACCAACTTACCTCATAATTTGTAATATTTTACAATTAAGAATAAAACTAAGTCTGCCCGAAATGCCTAGCCATGCTAAGCGTTCTAGTGGTACACTCTGTAATCACAATTTTACTACATGTAAACCACACAATAACCAAATTTCTGTAAACTCAGCATTGTAATCCTTATAGAGAATAAACTTTGAATTTGAATTTGAATTTGAATTTGAAAGGGCTCCCATTATCATTTACACCTGGCACCCCAAACTTACCTACCACACCCTCTCTAAAAGTTTCTCCTACTTTAGCATTCAGGTCCCCTACCACAATTACTCTCTCACTTGGTTCATAGGCCATTATATACCTCTATAATGTTGAGGTACAGTCCCTGGACCCATTATGTACCTCTGTAATGTTGAGGTACAGTCCTTGGACCCATTATGTACCTCTGTAATGTTGAGGTACAGTCCCTGGACCCATTATGTACCTCTGTAATGTTGAGGTACAGTCCCTGGACCCATTATGTACCTCTGTAATCCTTTGATACTAATTAAGAAAGTTACTGAGTAGATTAGTATGTTACTTATTATATTGCTAAGTAATTACTAATTAAGTTAGTAAATTAGTATGTTGCGAATGTATTAAGTTAATAATTTAGTAAGTCACTAAGAGAGTTACTAACTAAATTACTAAGTTTTTAAATTAGTAGGTTACTAATTTAATAAGCTACTAAGTTATTAAATTACTAAGATAGTAAGTTACTAAGATAGTAAGTTACTAAGATAGTATGTTGCTAAGATAGTAAGTTACTAAGCTAGTAAGTTACTAAGATAGTAAATTAGTAAGTTACTAAGTTAGTAAGCTACTAAGATAGTATGCTGTTAAGATAGTAAGATACCAAGCTAGTAAGTTAATAGGTTACTAAGTAGTAAGTTACAAAGATAGAAAGTTACTAAGACAGTAAGTTATTAAGTAAGTTATTAAGCTAGTAAATTACTAAGCTAGTAAGTTACTAAGCTAGTACTCACCTAATTGTACTCACCTTATTGTGATTGCAGAGGTCGAGATTCAGCTCCTGGCCCCGCCTCTTCACTGCTCGCTACTAGGTCCTCTCTCTCTCTGTTTCCTGAGCTTTGTCATACCTCGTCTTAAAGCTATGTATGGTTCCTGCCTCCACTGCATCACTTGCTAGGCTATTCCACTTCCTGACGACTCTATGACTGAAGAAATACTTCCTAACATCCCTGTGACTCTGAGTCTTCAGCTTCCAATTGTGACCTTTTGTTTCTGTGTCCCATCTCTGGAAAATCCTGTCTCTGTCCACCTTGTCTATTCCATGAAGTATTTTGCGTGTTGTTATCATGTTTCCCCTGACCCTCCTGTCCTCCAGTGTCGTCAGTCCGATTTCCCTTAACTTTTCTTCGTAGGACATTCCCCTGAGCTCCGTTGCAAACCTTTGCACTTTCTCTAATTTCTTGACGTGCTTGACCAGGCGTGGGTTCCAAACTGGTGCTGCATACTCCAGTATGGGCCTGACGTACACGGTGTACAGTGTCTTGAACGATTCCTTACAAAGGCATCGGAACGCTTTTATTAGGTTTGCCAGGCGCCCATATGCTGCAGCAGTTGTCTGGTTGATGTGTGCCTCAGGAGATATGCTCGGTGTTATGGTCACCTCAAGATCTTTCTAATTGAGTGAGGTTTGCAGTCTTTGTCCACCTAGCCTATACTCTGTCTGCGATCTTCTTTGCCCTTCCCCAATCTTCATGACTCTGCATTTGGCAGGGTTGAAATCGAGAAGTCAGTTGCTGGACCACGTGTCCAGCCTGTCCAGGTCTCTTTGTAGTCCTGCCTGATCCTCATCCGATTTTATCCTTTTCATTAACTTCACATCATCTGCAAACAGGGACACTTCAGAGACTATCCCTTCCGTCATGTCATTCACATATATCAAAAATAGCACTGGTCCTAGGACTGACCCCTGTGGGACCCCGCTCGTCACTGGCGTCCACTGTGATACCTCAGCACGTACCATGACTCGTTGTTGTCTCCCTGTCATGCATTTTCTGATCCATTGCAGTGCCCTTCCTGTTATACGTGCCTGATCCTCTAGCTTCTGCACTAATCTCTTGTGAGGAACTGTGTCAAAGGCCTTCTTGCAGTCCAAGAAAATCCAATCCACTCACCCCTCCCTCTCGTTTCTTACTTCAGTTACCTTGTCATAAAACTCCAGAAGGTTTGTGACACAGGATTTGCCTTCCATGAATCCGTGCTGGTTGTCGTTTGTAATCTTGTTCCGTTCCAGGTGCTCCACCACTCTCCTCCTGATAATCTCCATGACTTTGCGTACTATACATGTCAGTGACACTGGTCTGTAGTTTAGTGCCGCGTTTCTGTCTCCTCTTTTGTCTCCTGTCTAAGCTAGTAAGTTACTAAGCTAGTAAGTTACTAAGATAGTAAGTTACTAAGCTAGTAAGTTACTAAGATAGTAAGTTACTAAGATAGTAAGTTACTAAGCTAGTAAGTTACTAAGATAGTAAGTTACTAAGATAGTAAGTTACTAAGCTAGTAAGTTACTAAGCTAGTAAGTTACAAAGATAGTAAGTTACTAAGCTAGTAAGTTACTAAGATAGTAAGTTACTAAGATAGTAAGTTACTAAGCTAGTAAGTTACTAAGATAGTAAGTTACTAAGCTAGTAAGTTACTAAGCTAGTAAGTTACTAAGCTAGTAAGTTACTAAGATAGTAAGTTACTAAGATAGTAAGTTACTAAGATAGTAAGTTAATAAGTTAGTAAGTTACTAAGATAGTAAGTTACTAAGATAGTAAGTTACTAAGCTAGTAAGTTAATAAGATAGTAAGTTACAAAGATAGTAAGTTACTAAGCTAGTAAGTTACTACGATAGTAAGTTACTAAGATAGTAAGTTACTAAGCTAGTAAGTTACTAAGATAGTAAGTTACTAAGCTAGTAAGTTACTAAGCTAGTAAGTTACTAAGCTAGTAAGTTACTAAGCTAGTAAGTTACAAAGATAGTAAGTTACTAAGCTAGTAAGTTACTAAGCTAGTATGTTACAAAAATAGTAAGTTACTAAGCTAGTAAGTTACAAAGATAGTAAGTTACTAAGCTAGTATGTTACTAAGCTAGTAAGTTACAAAAATAGTAAGTTACTAAGCTAGTAAGTTACAAAGATAGTACGTTACTAAGCTAGTAAGTTACTAAGATAGTAAGTTACAAAAATAGTAAGTTACTAAGCTAGTAAGTAACAAAGATAGTAAGTTACTAAGCTAGTAAGTTACTAAGATAGTAAGTTACAAATATAGTAAGTTACTAAGCTAGTAAGTTACAAAGATAGTAAGTTACTAAGCTAGTAAGTTACTAAGCTAGTAAGTTACTAAGATAGTAAGTTACAAAAATAGTAAGTTACTAAGCTAGTAAGTTACAAAGATAGTAAGTTACTAAGCTAGACCCTGAGCTGCTTTGGGGATTAGTGTGGACGGTTACAAAGCATGGCTTGCTTCTGCAGTGTTTTAAAAATTGAGGTTGGAGAGTTGAAGGAGGAGGTCTTGCTTCTCCAGGAGGAGATTAGGAGACTGAAGGTCCACCTCAATGGGTCTGGGAGAGAGTGTGAGAGATAGAGTGTGCTTCCCTGGAGCTGGTGTTGGGGACATTGTCAACAGGCTGGATAATATCATGTCAGGTAATGGGAACAAGCCCATTATCTGTCTCAGTGCTGGTGGAAATGATATTGGGAAGGGTAGGAGAGAAGAGCTGCTAGATAAGTACAGGTCAGCTATTATAAATTTGTGCACACATACAGAGGTACAAAAAAATACAGATAAGAGCAGTATGCCAAAGCCACTTATACTATGCATAGCATTACGGGCTGGCTTAAAATTAACTTAAGATTAATTAAGCAATGATGAAGTCAGTGATAAAACATTAATGTAAACAGATTACTATAAAGCACAAGTGAGTATTACAAAGACAGGTCATATGAAGGATTCTGTTAGGTAGTGTATTTAAAAAATAATAAAGTTAGATTGGGTTTTAGGTTTAACATTTATGTGATATAATTGTGAGAAACATTTAAGATATACAATTTATAAGGTTCAGTTATTCAGTATTTATTTGGTTTTGGGTGAGTAAGTGATCTTTGAGTAGAGACTTGAATTTATAAACAGGTAGTGTTTCTTTTATATTTACAGGTAATGAATTCCAGATTTTAGGGCCTTTTATGTGCATTGAGTTTTTGCATAGTGTGAGATGAACACGAGGAACATCAAAGAGTGATCTGTGCCTTGTGTTATGGTCATGTGTTCTGTTGAGGTTGGCAAGGAGATGTTTGAGGGGAGGGTTAATATCAGAGTTAAGTGTTCTATGTATGTAATAGGTGCAGTAATAAGTATGGATGTTTTGTATGGTGAGTAGGTTTAGTGTATTGAATATTGGTGGAGTGTGCTGCCTGTAGTGAGAATTTGTTATCATTCTAACTGCAGCCTTTTGTTGGGTAATTAGTGGTCTGAGATGGTTAACTGTTGTTGAGCCCCATGCACAAATTCCATAGGTGAGATAGGGGTAAATAAGAGAGTGATATAGGGCCAGGAGGGCTGACTGTGGAACATAGTACCGTATCTTCGATAGTATGCCTACAGTCTTGGAAATTTTCTTAGAAATTTGTTGTATATGTGTATGAAATTTGAGTCTATTATCAAGGTGGATTCCTAAGAATTTTCCCTCTGTTAGCTTTGTGATAGGTGATCCGTTTATCATTATGTTAAGAGGGACATCTGTAGCTCTGTTACCAAACTGAATGAAGTAGGTTTTGTCAATGTTTAGTGTAAGTTTGTTAGTCCTCATCCAGGTAGATATTTTCTGTAATTCGGTATTTACAGTATTGGCTAGTGTGACTGGGCTCGGGTGAGAGAAGACGTATGTAGTGTCATCTGCAAATAGTGTGGGTTTGAGTAATTGCGAAGCATTTGGAAGGTCATTTATGTATAGGAGAAAGAGAAGAGGGCCAAGGACACTTCCCTGTGGGACACCAACTGTAATTGGTTGCGCAGAAGAGTTTGCCCCATTTGCGTACACATATTGGCTTCTGTTGCTGAGGTATGACTTGAGGTAATTGAGGGAGTGCCCTCTTATACCATAGTGTGACAATTTTACGTGGAGCAAGTCATGGTCAACTGTATCAAAAGCTTTACGTAAGTCAATGAAGATCCCCAGTGGGACTTCTTTTTTCTCTATTGCAGTGTATATATGTTCTAGCATGTGTATAATAGCATCATTAGTATTTTTATTAGGCCTGAATCCAAATTGGCAGGGGTTGAGTATGTTCTGGGAGATAAGGTAGGAGTAGATTCGTTTATGAATTAGTTTTTCAAAGATTTTTGAGAGAGGGTGTAAGTTGGATATTGGCCTATAGTTATTCAACTCTGTTTGGTCTCCTCCTTTGTGGATCGGGGTGACCCTTGCTATTTTGAGTACTGTAGGGAAGGTGGAGGATTCAATGGATTTGTTAAAGAGTGTTGCAATGATTGGAGATAGCACTTGTGACACTTTTTTATATATAAAGGGTGGTAAGGTACTTAAATCTCCTGCCTTGTTTTTTAGTGCATTGATAATAAGGGAGACTTCGTATGGGTTAGTCGGAGCTAGGAACAGTGTGTTCGGGTAGTTGCCGGTGAGGTAGTTATTTGGTGGGGTATCTGAGCTTGGGATTTTATGGGCAAGGTTTTGTCCTATAGTGGAGAAGAAATCATTGAGTCTGTTTGCTGTTTCTGTTGGTGGGAGTTGGGGTTCATCTGATTTTGCTAATTTTATTTCGCTATTTCGTGATATCTTTTTTGTTCCCAGAATTTCAGATAGTGTTTTCCAGGTCTTTTTTATATCACCTCGTAAGTTGGATAATCTGTTCTCATAATACAATTTTTTTGCCCTTCTTATCAGGCTGGTTAGGATTGACGAGTAACGTTTTGTTTGGTCTCTGGTTATGTGACCCATTCTGTACTGTTTTTCATATTGGTGTTTTGTATTTATGGATTTGAGAATGCTGGGTGTTAGCCAGGGACTGTTCAGTCTCTTTGCTGTCATCTGTTTAGTTTTTTTAGGGCAGTGCTTGTTATAGAGGTATTGGGTCTTTTTTAGAAAATTATTAATACATTCGTCAATATCTGTATAGATTTCTAGCTCAGTGTGCCAATCAATGTTTGCTAATGCTGTTGCGAAGTTATTAATGGCTGCCTCATTGTGAAGTCTGAAGGTGACTTTAGTAGTGTCTTGGGGTAGTTTACCAAGAGTTGTTATGAGGAAAGTAGGGTAGTGGTCTGTGGTATTATCTGTAATTATGCCTGATTTTAAAGGGGATATGGTGTTGGTCCAGATGTGGTCAAGTAGGGAAACACTAGTCTCTGTAACTCTTGTAGGTTTTGTTACTGTTGGTAGTAACATACAGTTACTCATTGTGTTTGTGAATTCAGTAACGTGTGGGTCCTGGTCTTGCAGGAGATTTATATTGAAGTCACCTGAGAGTAGTAAGTGATCTTTGTTCATGCGTGCATCAGTTATCATACTTCCTAGATTTTGACTAAATTGGCTAATGTTTGACTGTGGAACTCTGTAGATGTTTATCAATGTGAGAGGTTTTTGTAGGTATTTGGATTTGAATTTAGCTATTATATATTCCCCATGTTCATCCCTTGTGCAAGTATTAGTGATACATTCTAGTTGGTCTGAGTAGTATATGGCTGTGCCACCCCCTTGTTGGTCTGGCCTACAGTTGTGTATGGCTGTGTAACCAGGAATGGCATAGACATCTGTACTATCAGGCTTTAGCCAGGTTTCAGTTAGTGTAATGATGGACATATTGGCATGTAAGGAATTTAGTAATGCTATGAGGTCATCGTAATGCTTGCTTAAAGATCTGATATTGTAGTTAAAGATAGTTATGTTGTTGTTGGCACTGAGAAGTGCCTTTGATTGTTCTGCAGTGTAGTAATTACAGTAACTGTTTGATTCATTTAAGTCATTAAATAAGAGGTTGGTATCAGGATCAATGCTTGTAATCATAAGATTTGTAGTGAATCTATAGTTAGAATTAAGTATAAAACAAAGTAAATAGTCTTAAGCTAAAAAAAATAGCACCTGAATTATTTAACAAATGTAAAATAATGAGCTAAGGGACTAATACAAATAAAGTGATGATCATATAATAGTGCTTGGGAATATGATAGTAGGTAGTACTATAAAGGTAATTTTTTAAAGTTATAATTATAGTTTAAAATTATAATAAAAAGGGACTAATATAGGTTGTGAATAAATGAGCTTTGGAATATAATGGCAAGATTGTGAGCTTATTCTACTTTAGCACCTGAGAATAGCACCTTGATTATTTTAACAGTTGTGGATATATAAACTAGGATAGTTATATAAAGCTAAAAATAAAGGAGAAAATATAAAAGGGACTAAAATTAAGTAATGGTAAGCAAAGTTAAATGGACAGATGGTAGGAATTATAATATAAACTTATAATATAAAAATACAATTTGAAATGGTACTTGCAATTGCACTAGAGTCTGGTATGGGTTGTTGACAAGATCAAGGTTATAACTATAGATTTAAATTGACAAAATAAAATTCACAATTAAAGTACAAAAGAATAATAGTAAAAAATCACAATGGTAATGTCTTGGTTATAATATGATAGTAAGATGGTAGACAGGTACCCAGGTACACAGGTACAAAGGATAATACAAGGTTGGGGTTGAATATAAAAACTTGAAAATTTGGCAACAAAATGTTATGGGAAGTATAAAATAATGTTTAATGTACAAAAGTAAAATTGACTGGTAGTAAATATGGTGTTTAATAAAATTTTAGTAAGTAATAATGATTACAAAAAAGTGAAATAGTAATGTTTATTTCATTCAATATTGCACTGGTAGTTATACTTGAGGTTATATGGCAGTACAAGGTAATTAAGAGTAATCTAGGATAGTAAATGTGGTATTAAAACAGGTAAAGGTAATTAGTCAAGTAATGGTTATTAAATGTCAAAAATGTTAAGAGTAAATTGAAATTTTAGTAAAAATGATATTTATTAATTTTAGTAAGTAATATCAATTGTAGTATTTAAAAAAAATATGAGGTAGTAATATGGACAGAGAAAGTATCAATTCAGCTAATGTTCAAGCGAACAATAGTAAATAAGAAAATCACATAAGGTGATTTATGCTTACTAGTAAAATCACAAAATGAGGTAGTTGATTATTTAAATACTAAGAGATTGTACAATGAAATTTGAACAATAATGGAGCAAAACATACACTACACTACGTAGACTTTTAAGTTGGACATTGTTTAGTTATTGTTTAGCTATAGATTTCATTAAGTCTAAGGGAGGGATCCCAATCATATGTAGCATCTTGCCTAGAAGGGGAGTAGGAAATGAATGGTTGTCTAGGGCAATTGGTGTAAATTGCTGGCTAGACAGATACTGCAAGGAACTTGCAATCCCATTCATTGACAACTGGAACAACTTTTATGGCAAACATGATATGTATGCAAGGGATGGGGTACATCTCTCTGGGGCTGGGGTGGTAGCACTTGCAGACTCGATTGAGAAGGCCATTGGTGAAATGCCTATGATTTTAAACTGATGGAAGATAGAGGTATGGGTGTGTGTGGGAAACAAGCAGGTTGCAACACTTGGGTTGGAAACAGTAAATGTATAAAAGGCATTCAGCATGAAGTTATAAATAAAGACAATAGATCAGGTCAGCAGACAAAGGGGGACAGCAGAGGGCAGCAAGGGACTAGCTCCCTTAAGGTTTACTATACTAATAGCAGGAGTGTAAGAAATAAGATAGATGAGCTAAGATTAATTGCAAGTGCAGGAAACATAGATATTATTGCTATAACAGAGACCTGGCTCAATCTGAAAGATAGAGAGATGCCCTCTGAATGTCACATACAAGGCTATAAATTATTCCACACTGACAGGGTCAACAGGAAAGGTGGTGGAGTAGCGATGTATGTCAGAGACAATTTAAATTGTTGTGTTAGACAAGATATTAAATTAGAAGCGTCAGCCACTGAATCTGTTTGGTTACAGCTTCTCGAGGGCCGAGAAAAACTAATTTTGGGTGTGATTTACAGGGCCCCAAATCTTGATAGGGAGTGCAGTAAACTTCTATGGGACGAAATTCGGAAGGCATCTACATACGAAAATGTTGTGCTAATGGGAGATTTCAACTATAGACAGATTGACTGGAGCAATTTGACAGGAAATTTAGAGTCAGGTGACTTTCTTGATACGATCCAGGATT
This sequence comes from Cherax quadricarinatus, assembly GCF_038502225.1. NCBI lineage: Eukaryota > Metazoa > Arthropoda > Malacostraca > Decapoda > Parastacidae > Cherax > Cherax quadricarinatus. The sequence goes on from NC_091358.1 coordinate 3,905,387, forward strand.
GTTTTTTAAAACAGTTTGTGACAGAGCCAACTAGGGGAAATAACCTCCTTGACTTGGTTCTTGCCAGTAGGGAAACACTAATTAATAATCTTGAGGTTAATGATGAGCTTGGGGAAAATGATCACAAATCACTCAGTTTTAATATATCATGGAATTCCCCTAATAATGGCAATCAAGTCTCCGTTCCTGACTTTCGCTTGGCTGATTTCATAGGACTGAAAAATTACTTAGGTGGGCTGAACTGGAATGACCTGACTAAGGGTCAGGTAGGTGGTGATGGTTGCCGATATGATGCTTTCCAGGGCATAGTTCTAGCTGCTCAGTCAAATTATGTTCCAAATAGGGAAATCAGATCAAACAAAAATGATCCTAAATGGATGAACAATAGATTAAAATATCTGATTGGTCAAAAGAGAGGCATATATAGGCAAATCAAAAGAGGAGAGGGGCAATTGAGAAATCGATATATTCAGTTAAAGAGAGAAATAAAAAAGGGAATTAGAAAAGCAAAAAGAGATTATGAGGCTAAAGTTGCAAGAGAATCGAAGACTAACCCAAAAGGATTCTTTCAGGTATACAGAAGTAAGATCAGGGACAAGATAGGCCCACTCAAAAGTTCCTCGGGTCAGTTCACTGACAGTGATAAGGAAATGTGTAGAATTTTTAACACATACTTCCTCTCAGTTTTTACACAGGAGGATACCAGCGATATTCCAGTAATGATAAATTATGTAGAACAGGACGATAATAAACTGTGCACTATTAGGGTCACAAGTGACATGGTCCTTAGGCAAATAGATAAATTAAAACCTAACAAATCCCCAGGCCCTGATGAACTGTATGCAAGGGTTCTAAAGGAATGTAAAGAGGAGCTTAGCACCCCTTTGGCTAATCTTTTCAACATATCACTACAAACTGGCATGGTGCCAGATAAGTGGAAAATGGCAAATGTGATACCTATTTTCAAAACAGGTGACAGGTCCTTAGCATCGAACTATAGACCAATAAGCCTAACCTCCATAGTGGGAAAATTTATGGAATCAATAATTGCCGAGGCAGTTCGTAGCCACCTTGAAAAACATAAATTAATCAACGAATCTCAGCATGGTTTTACAAAGGGGCGTTCCTGCCTTACGAATTTATTAACTTTTTTCACTAAGGTATTTGAGGAGGTAGATCATGGTAATGAATATGATATTGTGTATATGGACTTCAGTAAGGCTTTTGACAGGGTCCCACATCAGAGACTATTGAGGAAAATTAAAGCACATGGAATAGGAGGAGAAATTTTTTCCTGGATAGAGGCATGGTTGACAAATAGGCAGCAGAGAGTTTGCATAAATGGGGAGAAATCAGAGTGGGGAAGTGTCACGAGCGGTGTTCCACAGGGGTCAGTGTTGGGCCCCCTGCTGTTCACAATCTACATAAACGACATAGATGAGGGCATAAAGAGCGACATCGGCAAGTTTGCCGATGACACCAAAATAGGCCGTCGAATTCATTCTGACGAGGACATTCGAGCACTCCAGGAAGATTTGAATAGACTGATGCAGTGGTCGGAGAAGTGGCAGATGCAGTTTAATATAGACAAATGCAAAGTTCTAAATGTTGGACAGGACAATAACCATGCCACATATAAACTAAATAATGTAGATCTTAATATTACGGATTGCGAAAAAGATTTAGGAGTTCTGGTTAGCAGTAATCTGAAACCAAGACAACAGTGCATAAGTGTTCGCAATAAAGCTAATAGAATCCTTGGCTTCATATCAAGAAGCATAAATAATAGGAGTCCTCAGGTTGTTCTTCAACTCTATACATCCTTGGTTAGGCCTCATTTAGATTATGCTGCACAGTTTTGGTCACCGTATTACAGAATGGATATAAATTCTCTGGAAAATGTACAAAGGAGGATGACAAAGTTGATCCCATGTATCAGAAACCTTCCCTATGAGGATAGACTAAGGGCCCTGAAACTGCACTCTCTAGAAAGACGTAGAATTAGGGGGGATATGATTGAGGTGTATAAATGGAAGACAGGAATAAATAAAGGGGATGTAAATAGTGTGCTGAAAATATCTAGCCTAGACAGGACTCGCAGCAATGATTTTAAGTTGGAAAAATTCAGATTCAGGAAGGATATAGGAAAGTACTGGTTTGGTAATAGAGTTGTGGATGAGTGGAACAAACTCCCAAGTACCGTTATAGAGGCCAGAACGTTGTGTAGCTTTAAAAATAGGTTGGATAAATACATGAGTGGATGTGGGTGGGTGTGAGTTAGACCTGATAGCTTGTGCTACCAGGTCGGTTGCCGTGTTCCTCCCTTAAGTCAATGTGACCTGACCTGACTAGGTTGGGTGCATTGGCTTAAGCCGGTAGGAGACTTGGACCTGCCTCGCATGGGCCAGTAGGCCTTCTGCAGTGTTCCTTCGTTCTTATGTTCTTATGTTCTAAGCTAGTAAGTTACTAAGATAGTAAGTTACTAAGATAGTAAGTTACTAAGCTAGTAAGTTACTAAGCTAGTAAGTTACTAAGATAGTAAGTTACTAAGTAAGTTACTAAGCTAGTAAGTTACTAAGATAGTAAGTTACTAAGCTAGTAAGTTACTAAGATAGTAAGTTACTAAGCTAGTAAGTTACTAAGCTAGTAAGTTACTAAGCTAGTAAGTTACTAAGACAGTAAGTTACTAAGCTAGTAAGTTACTAAGACAGTAAGTTACTAAGCTAGTAAGTTACTAAGATAGTAAGTTACTAAGCTAGTAAGTTACTAAGATAGTATGTTACTAAGATAGTAAGTTACTAAGATAGTAAGTTACTAAGCTAGTAAGTTACTAAGATAGTAAGTTACTAAGCTAGTAAGTTACTAAGCTAGTAAGTTACTAAGCTAGTAAGTTACTAAGATAGTAAGTTACAAAAATAGTAAGTTACTAAGCTAGTAAGTTACAAAGATAGTAAGTTACTAAGCTAGTAAGTTAATAAGCTAGTAAGTTACTAAGCTAGTAAGTTACTAAGATAGTAAGTTACTAAGATAGTAAGTTACTAAGATAGTAAGTTACTAAGATAGTAAGTTACTAAGCTAGTAAGTTACTAAGATAGTAAGTTACTAAGCTAGTAAGTTACTAAGATAGTAAGTTACTAAGCTAGTAAGTTACTAAGATAGTAAGTTACTAAGTAAGTTAATAAGCTAGTAAGTTACTAAGATAGTAAGTTACTAAGATAGTAAGTTACTAAGCTAGTAAGTTACTAAGATAGTAAGTTAATAAGCTAGTAAGTTACTAAGACAGTAAGTTACTAAGCTAGTGAGTTACTAAGACAGTAAGTTACTAAGCTAGTAAGTTACTAAGACAGTAAGTTACTAAGCTAGTAAGTTACTAAGACAGTAAGTTACTAAGCTAGTAAGTTACTAAGATAGTAAGTTACTAAGATAGTAAGTTACTAAGCTAGTAAGTTACTAAGATAGTAAGTTAATAAGCTAGTAAGTTACTAAGACAGTAAGTTACTAAGCTAGTGAGTTACTAAGACAGTAAGTTACTAAGCTAGTAAGTTACTAAGACAGTAAGTTACTAAGCTAGTAAGTTACTAAGACAGTAAGTTACTAAGCTAGTAAGTTACTAAGACAGTAAGTTACTAAGCTAGTAAGTTACTAAGACAGTAAGTTACTAAGCTAGTAAGTTACTAAGACAGTAAGTTACTAAGCTAGTAAGTTACTAAGACAGTAAGTTACTAAGCTAGTAAGTTACTAAGACAGTAAGTTACTAAGCTAGTAAGTTACTAAGACAGTAAGTTACTAAGCTAGTAAGTTACTAAGACAGTAAGTTACTAAGCTAGTAAGTTACTAAGACAGTAAGTTACTAAGCTAGTGAGTTACTAAGACAGTAAGTTACTAAGCTAGTAAGTTACTAAGACAGTAAGTTACTAAGCTAGTAAGTTACTAAGACAGTAAGTTACTAAGCTAGTAAGTTACTAAGACAGTAAGTTACTAAGCTAGTAAGTTACTAAGACAGTAAGTTACTAAGATAGTAAGTTACTAAGATAGTAAGTTACTAAGATAGTAAGTTACTAAGATAGTTGTGGTGTTGGTAATCCCCGTCAACACTTGGCGGTGCAGCAGCAGCAGCAACAACAACAACATCAACAACAACAACAACAGTGTTGATCCTGGCTCTCTCTCATCACTTACTTTCACAAGTACGTCCTTAACACTTACTTTCTTCACTTTCTCTCTTTCTCTGGGGGTTGTTTCTCACCCTCTCCTCATCTCTCTTGCCTAATTGCCGCAGAATTTGTCCTGGAATTGCCCTAAATTGCCCTAATTAGGTCGCCTCTGACCCCTCGTCTCTGGAGTGATTGAAATGGTTTAGTTTTAGGGGGGTTCAGGGGGGTGGTTTGATCCGAGGAATGGGATCTTCATGCAAAGGGGGAAGCTTATTTTATCCTCCATTGCCTTGGATTGAACCTGATTGCCTCTCATTTCACGTCCAGAGTGATGCGTGGCTCGTGTGGGTTTAGCTCTTCCCGTTGGTTAAAATTAGAGGAAAATGATCTTGTCTTCCAAAGGCTTTTGATCCAAGGAGTTTGGGCTGTTCATTTGCTCATTTTTCTTGGATCAGACATGATTGTCTCCCTCTCTCAGTACTGTGATTCATGCGGGTTTAGTGCTTCCCATTGATGAAAATAAAATACCCACAAGATAGTGGCCTTAATGCCATTGAAAGGCTCTTGTTCCAAGGAATTGGACCTTCCCTTCCCTTGGAGTAAACCTTGTTACCTCCCTTCCCCCCCCCAGCACGGGATGACTCGCTTGGGTTTAGTGCTTCCCCATGATTTTAATAATTTATTCATGGTATGACGTACACACCGGAATAACGGAAGATATAACCACCGACGGCTGCTCGGCGGAGCTACAGCATTGGTTAACACTGCAATACAACCGTAGCTCACACACGGAGGTCTGGGGTTCGATCCCCGGTACGGGTGGAAAACATTAGAGCGTGTTGCCTTCAGACACCTACTGTCCATGTTCACCTAGCAGTAAATTAGGTACCTGGATGTTAGTCGACTGGTATGGGTCGCATCCTGGGGGCAAAATTGACCTAATTTGCCCGAAACGCTCAGCATAACAAGGGACTTTCTGTATAGTAGTATATGTCATTAAGATAAGATTTTGTTCGGGGTTTTAATCCTGGAGGGTTAGCCACCCAGGATGACCTGAGAAAGTCAGTGCGTCATAGAGGGACTGTCTGTCTTATTTCTGTTGGGGTTCTCACTCTTGTCCCCCAGGATGTGACCCACACCAGTCAACTAACACCCAGGTACATGTACCTACTTGCTTGCTAGGTGAACAGGGACAACAGGTAGTATAAGGAAACATGCCCAATGTTTTCATCCCTGCCGAGGATTGAATCACGGACACTCAGCGTATGAAACAAGAGCTTTGCCTACCAGGCAAGTTGTTATTTTGAGATATATTAGCAAAAATAATATATTTTGGTTGTACAGCATGTCTTGGCCAATCATTGCTTAGTATCGAGTTGTGTCATGTCTAGATGAATGTAAACTGTTATATGCCAGTACTTACTGACGGTGGAGTAAGGTTAAGTTACTCTTTGTTATATTCGGTTGGGCCACACAGCTTTTCTTAGGTTACACTTTTTACCGTTTACGATGCAAAATATCTCGCTGTAAGATAAACTTAATATCTTACAATTAAGACTTTAATTAATGTCCCCAATAGTTGCCAATGAGCGATCATCTACTCTTGCCAAGGTTAATTTAGGTTAGGTTAAGTTGCATAAACTTGTAAAAAATATTTTAAAACACAAATAAGCAAATTGGAAAAAGTTGTGATATGTCTGGGTGAGAGGGGTTGGATTTGAGTGGGATTTGTGCATGACTAATGAATGAGTTAATGGGTTGGGAAAATATTCTGTTAGTGGGCTGGATTTGTGAAGGACCTGCCTAGTATGGGCCAACAGGCCTAATACAGTGTTCTTTCTTTCTTATGTTATTCTGGAATATTCTTTGTGTTTACATCAAAGGTGCAAAAAAGTTCATTATCAAAATATTTTTCAAATAGCCTATAAGAGGAATTTTTAATTCCCACAGCAAATAAGTCACATTCTTTAACTTTACTGACTGATCCTTGGTTAAATCTACATCAAGTACTATTTTACATGTCTTTAACATTGATGTGCCCCAAGGCCATTGTAAAAATTTAACCATATGTTTAGTGAACCTAAATAAAGGCTTTTTACATGTAAAAATCATTTTGTATCTGAATTTTTTAGTATGTGAAATATTTAAAGATATTAAAAAAAATATACTGAAATATATAGCATATTTTGATGGTCAGTGCAGTTACAGAAATCCCATTCAGTTCAAAAATGTTTTTCGAACAACCTACGGCCTGGTGGCCTGGTGGCTAAAGCTCCCGCTTCACACACGGAGGGCCCGGGTTCGATTCCCGGCGGGTGGAAACATTTCGACACGTTTCCTTACACATGTTGTCCTGTTCACCTAGCAGCAAATAGGTACCTGGGTGTTAGTCGACTGGTGTGGGTCGCATCCTGGGGGACAAGATTAAGGACCCCAATGGAAATAAGTTAGACAGTCCTCGATGACGCACTGACTTTCTTGGGTTATCCTGGGTGGCTAACCCCCCGGGGTTAAAAATCCGAACGAAATCTTATCTTATCTTACCATGAAACTATATTTCCTAAGATTGTTTAAGAATATTAACCTATCACATTCTTCAAGATGATTCCTCCATTCAGAAACTGTAAGTTGAAAGTCCGAATAGTTATTTTTTTGGAGACGTATGTTATAAAGAAATAGCAAATTGAAATTTTGGAATTCTCTAATGCCAATTTGTTTTTGTTACAGAGGAATGGCTGCAGCAGAAGAAAAATCAGCAACACATCCCTGGATCAAGGATAAAGTTCTTGGGACTGGTGGATTTGGGACAGTTACACTGTGGCGCCATAATGACACTGGGGAAACGATCGGTAAAAAATGCATTGCCGTGTAGAGTACAGTCAACCCTCTATTTAATGGACCTCAACTTGACAGACTTAGGAAATAGGGAGCAAAATTTGCTGGGTCTGTAGATTTTACAAACAGTGAAGAAAGTCCCTTGGTCGCAGAATTGTTAATTGTTGTTACAATCATGACAAAATAATCTTTTCTCTATACATTCTTATTGCCATTAATGGCCACCTATTTCCCCCAATTACTCCATTTAATCCTTAAACGGTCCAAATGTATATATACGTTCTCTTGTGCAGCACCCCGAGTATTTTGAAAAAACAAAAATTTTTTTTTTTTTTAGAATAAAAAAAATTTTAGGGTCAGTACTTACCGAGATATGAGGCCGCCAAGTTAGCACTTGGCGATCACCTGACGGCAACATGGAGCACTGCCGCTTGCAGAAATTCACATATTTACCGTTTTCTTCCATTTTTTTTAATTTTCTTGGTTTTTCGTGATATGATAATTATGTTCTATAGTAAATCTTTTGATTTAAATGCCAATTGTTGTTTATACACCAATGTTATATACGAAATTATTATCATATTGTCATAAACACACATGTACACACTGACAGGTGATTTTGCACACCTGGCTGAATTACATTCTATTATCTACAACTATATACAAGTACAGTGGACCCTCGGTTAACGATATTTTTTCATTCCAGTACTGACCGAATTTGTTCCCATAAGGAATATTGTGAAGTAGATTAGTCCATTTCAGACCCCCAAGCATACACGTACAAACGCACTTACATAAATACACTTACATAATTGGTCGCATTGGGAGGTGATCGTTATGCGGGGGTCCACTGTACTTACATATCCCACTTATGTTTCTTGAATTCCACGATTGTATGATACTCCATGAAGCATGGATTCATACAGAGTGCCACCTCACACTGGTGACAAATGAATCGTGTGTCCTTCCGCTGTTGGGGTCATTTTTTGGTGGTAGCACACGCAACACACTTTTTCTGGGAATTCTTCTTCTTTGGGGTAGATTGTATTGGTACCAGATAGTGACAGTTAGGAGTGATTCGGTCTGGCACTTTCCCCACTGGCTGTGGTTGTGAGACAAGTCACTGTTGAGGGGCAGGTACAGGTGTGGTACCATACTTTCTTGCTCTCTGTTTGACAGCATTCTGAGAGAATTCTGCAAAACTTTGTCGTTTTCCAGTCTTTATTTCGTACATGTTGAGTGCATTGAGCACTGCAATGTCTACAAGGTGAAAAAACAGTTTTATATACCACTTACAACTCCTACGTACACAGTCAAGAAACCCTGTCATTATGTCACACTTGTCAACTAGTCGCATATTGTACGTATAGTCCACGACAGCAGCTGGCTTTACAATAGGTTTATTGTTGAACCTGCTCAGTCTGTCTGTTTGTACCATCTCGTTTCTGTGGATGGTTGACAGCAATGTCACATCCCGTTTGTCATGTCAAGTCAGTGCCATGATGTCATTGGCATGAAACACCTGCACTGCACCTTCAACACTGCCTCCATTGAACCTTTGCATATGTTTTCTATTGCTTTTCACTGTTCCACATATATCAGTATTGTTCACACGTAGGAAATCAGCAAGCATAGGGCTTGTATACCAGTTGTCTGTGTACAATGTATGGCCCTTGCCAAGGTATGGTTCCATCATCCTGCGAACAACATCAACGGAAATGCCCAACATCCATTTGTCATCATCGAGTGTGTTTCTCCCGGTGTATACAATAACATCCAACACAAGACCACTCTCACAGTAACATAAAAAGTTTTATACCAAAACGATTACGTTTGCTCAGCATATATTTCTTGAATGACAGGCGTCCCTTGAACAGAATCAAGGATTCATCAACAACAATGTTCTTGAAGGGATAAAAGTATGCACTGAATTTCTGCTTCAAATACATAAACACTTCCTAGATTTTCTATAGAAGGTCATTTCTGTTTGGCATATTTCTGTCTGAGAAGTGCAACATTCGTAGCAACAGAGTGAATCTGTTGCAGGGAAGGAGGTTACAGAAAACTGGAGTACTGATAAAGTGGTCTGTGGACCAGTAATTACGTATATTGTTCTTATAGATATGTGGCATAAGCATGACAGTGGCAAGGAATAAATACATTTCAGCCACTGTTGTGTCTTTCCACCTGTGCAGCCATAACGATTCTCCAGCCTCTGCTGTGTTGTCCGTAACATATCGGTAATAATTGTTTGTCTGGGTCACTATCAAGTTCCTTATAGGCTCGTCAAAGTACAACTGGAAATAGTCTAACGAAATAGTCTAACTCTGTAGACTCATTCGATAGGTTACATTCTAGCTGGATACCACTTCCACTCACATCAAAATCACAAGGCTGTGGCACGAATATACTTTGTGTCCAGTTCCACTCACAATCACATGGTGCAGGGTGGACCTGTGGCATGGGGCGAGGGGGAGCAGGGGGAGGGACAGGAGTGGAGGCAGCACATGGTTGAGGGGATGCCAGGCAATCCTTTGTCTGTCCACCCACCACGCCATGTGGTCCAGGCACCGTGCCACCCACCACTACTTCCTCCATCCCCGCATACTCGCCTTCATGATCACTTTCACTATCAGTGGCCGGGGTTTGGGATTGTGACCTACCATGACCCTTGGGGATTGCATATGGCACGCTACCTGAATGTAGACGCCGCTGTCGCCTGAAAGTATGCTTCACTGGTGAATAATGAACTTCACTATCGCTAGACGAATCCTTGAATGGTATACAATCAGTCTCATCGTCACTTACTTCACTTTCACTATCGCTGAAACACCGGGGAAATGATAGTTTCCTCTTGCAAAGTTGCCTATGGGTAACACTCGCCACTCCAGAGGTGCTTGGCCCAGGATCTTGTGTGGCCACACTGGCCACCCCAGAAGTGCTTGGCCTAGAGTCTTCTGTGGTCAAACTGGCTGCCCCAGAGGTGCTTGGCCCAAGGACAAGTGTGGCTACCCCAGAGGTGATGGGCTGAGGGTCATCTGGGTTATCGTCGACATTTTCACTAATTCCTTGACTATTACTGGCCCCATTGTTGTCAAATCCACTAAACCCACGATCTATATCACTTTCCTCGAATAGTAGAGTGTTAATACGACGAGGCGTGAGTGAATCACAAGGATGTGCCATGATGCTGACCCAAGATGGAGCTGAATGTAACTGGACCTACCATGTGGTACCCAGGCGTCCCCGATTTTTTTCATACGGCGCACACCCATTCTCTCGTGTCTAGGCGACTCAGGCCTATCGTGCCAATTTTGAATGAATGAAAAATGAAACGTATATATACGTTTGGGGCGCTGTGCGAGAGAACGTATATATACGTTTGGACCGTTTAAGGGTTAATAGAGGGTTTACTGTACATGTACTTCATATTTTATGAGACTGATACCCTTGTTTATTATCAGATTCTTAACTAATTCTATGTACTTTTTTAAATGGTGCCTTTTATTAGTAGGTGAATTTTAATGGGGGAAAAGTTTTGCATTTTAAAAGACTTTCATAGCCAAAATCTAGCCCTGTTCATCATAAAAATAGGCGATTTGACTTGACTAAAAATTTAGGGCTATTACACTGTTATATATTTTCTTGCCACTTCGTACACATACATTAACTTGTATTAAGGCATTGTATCATAACTATTAGTTGCTCTGTTTCTTGGGTGAAATTTCATCTACACTATACCTAAGTCTTGGACAGAAATAATAGGCCAGCTTTTAGTTAAACTAATGCCAAACATATTGAAACCAGAACAGCATAAGGAATTACAACTTAGCATTTATAATGGTTCAGTATGCACTTATAATTTGATGTTGCCATTCTGCACAATAACTGACATGCAGTATGTATATACAGGCATACATGAGACAACGTGGAGTGAAATGAGACAATTGTAGTAGTAATAGGAGTACTATTACTATTGCCTTGCTTCAGTCCACTTTCTCTTGAGCCACTGCCACTACTCCCCCTGCTTACAGGCAGACATATTGCAGCAAAATTATTTGTAACATTATTTTCTTTATAACTAACACACAAGCAGGAGATAGCTCTTTAAAGAGTGTGCCAGTCCCTCCTGTGCTGTATTAGGTCCAAAAAAAGACTGGCAGGCATTTTTAAGTTATTTCTTAAAACTTTGTGTTGTGTTGTGTACGTACTATACAGTGTAACTGTGTAATTTGTGGAGTTAGGTTGCTAAATCTACAGATATTAGAAAATTTCACATTTATGAGCTACAGTGGAACCTCAAATATCAAACTGCTCCCAACTCAACCATTTATGTAAGTGTATTTTTGTAAGTGCTTTTATAAGTGTATTTTTGAGGGTCTGAAATGAACTAATCTAATTTACATTATTCCTGATGGGAATAAATTCGTTTGGTAACGGCACTCGAACAGCCGTCTGGAACGAAGAAAGTTCAGTATTTGAGGTTCCACTATATTTAAATTTTTTTGGTTATATTTTTTATAAGTACAGTGGAGCCTCAAAAATCGAACATATCACATATCAAACGTTTCGAAAACAGGACCATTTTTTTGGACAAACTGTGTCCCTATTATCGAACATGCCCCTATTTTCGGACCACCGGGTATGGACCTGTCTGCCAGCCCGCTCTGTCCGCGTCCCTGCGCAGGCACCGTGTGCAGTCTAGCTTTGTTTATGCTTGAGTGAACACTATCCTGCACTCTCATTCACGCATTTTACGATTATTTCGTTGTGTTTGGTGCTTGTGGGACTGTGAAATAAGCTGCCATGGGCCCAAAGAAACTTGCTAGTGGTACCCTGTGGTAAAGAAAGTGAGAAACACCATAGATGTGAAGAAGGAAATAATACAGAAGTATGAGAGTGGTGTGAGACTTGTTGAGCTTGCCAGGATGTATGGGAAAAACAAGTTGACCATCTGTTCTATCCTGTCAAAGAAAGAACAAATCAAGGAAGCTGATGTTGCGGAAGGTGTTAATATAGGGAGTGGATGATGTGCCTTCTTCAAAGATTAAGGAGATTTGTGCCAAGTGGAATGATGTCCAAATGTTTGTGCAGAAGTACCACCCTGATCAAGCTGAAACAAGCCATCTTTGCAACAAGTTCAGTGACAGAACCATGTCCCATTTTAGGGAAATGTTAAAGAGGCGCCAGAAACAGAGGACTGTGGACAGTTATTTTGTGAGACAGGGGTCCAGTAACTCTCAAGCTGGTCCTAGTGGCATTAAAAGACAGAGAAGGGAAGTAACCCCAGAGAGGGCTTTACCTGAAGTCCTCATGGAGGGGGATTCTCCTTCCAAACACTAACCCCAACTCCCTCTCTCCTCCTCCCTATCTTCCAGATGCCATCACCAATCTTCAATAAAGGTAAGTAAAAATGTTATTTTATATGTATTACTATACATAATTAAAAACTATAGTATTTGTTGTATGTAAAACTGTAATTAATCTCTAATAAAATGTATTTTTTGTGTGAATATTTTTGGGTTTCTGGAACGGATTAATTGTATTTCCATTATTTCTTTTGGGAAATATTGCTTCGAATTTCAGACTTTTCGAATTTAGAACTAGCTCCTGGAGCGGATTAAGTTCGATTTTTGAGGTTCCACTGTATTATTGTAATCTGCCTAATATTGACATTGAAAAGAAAAATTGAGCACATTTTTTAAATATAGATCCCATGGCTGTTTTCAGATTTAGGGGCTGTATGCCAAGCAACAATTTAGTGGTAATGCACAAAACAAATTAGGGGTTGTATGCTAAATTAACAATTTAGGGTCATGTGCAAGCAAAAAGTTAGAGGTCACGTACCAAGCAAAGAGTCAATGGGCACAAAAAAAAAATAATTGAAATTATTCACTAATTGGTATTCAGTACAAACATATAATCAAATTACGAAGATTACAAAACATGAAAGTTCTCAGGTTCAACTGTACTGAGGCTGGAGATGGGGATATGTGTACCTCCCTATATTGTTCTAATGTGATTTAACCATATTTAATATTTATTGTAATGTACTATAATAGAAGTTATAAGGTATTTAATTTATTTGTACTCTAACAGCTTTGAAAAAGTGTCGCTGGGGTACTCCAGGAACGGGTACAGAGAACATATTAACATCTAAACATGTTGAGCGTTGGGAAAAAGAAGTGGAGATCATGAACCGTCTCTCTCACCCGGCAGTTGTTAAATGTTTCCCAGTGGTACCTGAGCTGGCTGGTCCCCCTGGTGACTTGCCCATGCTCTGCATGGAGTACTGCAGTGGGGGTGACCTTCGCAAGGTATGAGAGGGCCTGCTCTGTAACTTCCTAGTATAAATTTCTTTTTGAATTAACAGTAATGTTAGTACAGCCTCTCCTCACTTAACAATGGAGTTCTGTTCCTAAGACTATGTCAGTAAACAAATTTGTCGCTAAATGAGGAGTATACTATAATGATAGTGGGTTTGTGTCATCCATCTTTGATATTGGTTAATGTCATCTTTGCACCATTTATACATTTCTGGTATGTTTTTAAATGTTTATACAGTAGTGTACTGTACATGTATATTGTAATAAACAGAACAGAGGAAACCAGCTCTAATATGCATTATTTAGGTATGCATACTGGTCAGAGAGCCCGTCGTAAATCCGAGTCATCGGTAAACAAGTACGTGGCTAAGTGAGGAGAGGCTGTAATGTATTCTTTTCTCTCAGAGTAATTTAAATTAGCATAACTCGATTGCAAACAAATCACGGAACGGGTGGGGATTGAACCCATGGCAAGTAAGTTCAAATCCCACCCATTCCATAATTTGAATTAATATGTACTGTACTACCCTTCTCTAATGAGTAGCATTTCATTTACAACATTTAAGGATGCCTGGTATTGCTTTTCAAGTAAGTCCTTCATTTTATGCTGTAGACGAATTCCAGGTCCACGGCAGCCATAATAAGCTCAATAAGGATATAATCACAAACCTGCATACTAAGAGAAATCTTCAAGATGCTCTACTTAACTTGCCAGTCACTTATGACACATGTACAGCTGTATCATACGTGTAAAATTACCAATAGAAATTGAACATTACATAATGCTGAATTCACATTAAATAAATCTGCATTAAGTGTGGGAAACCTGTATGTTATTGTTTTAACATAATACAAGTTAATGATACTCTACATTTTTCATTGTATTCTGGCACAAGTGCCATTCAATAATGTCATATTCTCGTATTATTTTTATGTGTTTTGAATGATTTTAGACAAGTTTTAACTGTTTTGAAAAGCTTTAAAGATTTAAGTACATACTTTATATGGCTTTAGTTGTTGCACTGAATACAAAAATTCTGTATCCTAGTTATGGGATGTGGCATGGGTAGAAAGGCTCTGCTTTGCTGAAACAGTGTGATGGGTTTTTTTTTTTTTCTGTACCTCCCTCATAATATAAAACAATTGAATTATTCTTTTATCTCTAGTGATTTATTTCAGGTATTAAACAAACCAGAAAACTGTTGTGGTTTGCGAGAAGCAGCGGTTCGTGCTTGTATACGAGATATAACGGATGCGGTGGCATACTTACACTCCATGAGAATAATCCATCGAGACCTGAAGCCAGAAAACATTGTTCTCCAAGATGTTGATGGCAAGGTTTGTAGAGACTGAAAGCTGTAGCAAACTAAGTACAGGAAGGCCCCGCACATACAGTACCCTCTTTTCAGTGTTCCATGTTTTTGTTGGTTTTCAACTGAGCCATTGTTCATTATGTTCAGTACTTTTACTGCTTTTCCACCATTTTCATACAAGGGTTACATAAGGGAAGGACAACCAGCACCATATTTTAGGATAAGTATTGTATGTATTGTATTTTTATGCCTAGCTGTATTAAGCACTTATTATATGATGATGTAAATATGCTATCAGACATTTTAGATGCAGTCGGTAATGAAAAAATTGCTCTTTTCCACCCGTTGGCAATTTTGCTTACTGTACGGGGTTGGGAACCCAAGAGCCATACAGATGGGGCCCTCCTGCACAGTAATTTTATGCATTACACTGTTGTATATAATGTTCTACCAGAGGAGGTCACTTGTGTTTGTTTGCAGTGGATGCGAAACTAATGAGAGAAATGAAAATGGGAGAGGTCAGAGATAAGCTTTCTGTTTCTCATTCTCATTTTTTTTTTCATGTGAATTAAGAGGTTACTGCACAGTCTACCATTATTTTTGTCCTCGGATTCTAGAAATTTTTTTTTTTTTTTTTCAACAAGTCGGCCGTCTCCCACCGAGGCAGGGTGAAATAGTTATAGTAATTAATTTGGGTGAAACTCGCCCCACTTCATTCATACTAACTTTTTATAAAAAATAACCTTGTGCTATTCACATATAAATTATAAGAATTGTATTTTCATATCTGAAAATTTAATTTTATATTTTCATTATTTCCCTGCTTCACCTGCCATTCTCTCAGTTATCCACCACTAAAAAATTCATGTATAGTTTCCATATCCTGTTTATTTTATTTTTTGCCTTCAGAATTGAATTTTCCTATATAGTGCAATTGACAAGATTTTTCAGTTATAAGGCCTTCTGACCCCAAGTTATAAAGTGTCATTTTTTTTAACGCATTGGCCATTTTCCATCGAGGCAGGATGAAGCAAAAAGAAAGAAAAACTCAGAAAGTAAGAAAAATTCTTTAGTCATCATTCAACACTTTCACCATCACTCGTACATAATCACTGCCTTAGCAGAGGTGCTTAGATATGACAGTTTAGAAGTCCCTCCAAAATGCCAATATCCCTAGCCCCTCCTTTAAAGTGCAGGCATTGTACTTCTCATTTCCAAACTATTTCAAAACCCATATTATGTATAATTCTTTGGACAAGCCTAAAGCCAAGATTAAACATTAAAAATACATTGGTTGAATTTCTATTTATAATTTATAAAATGAGCCTATTTATTCTGTTTGTTACTTGAACATTATACTAGCCATAACTAAATTACATTTCTAAAAGTAACACACACACATAAAGTTAATATATTACCACTCCACCTATGTAATTTTTATTTTGTTAGCGCCTTTGCAAAGATAGTGATATGTATGAGTGATGGTGAAAGTGCTGAATGATGATGAAATTTTTTTTTATCATTGTGGGTCACCTTGCTTTGGTGGGAAATGGCCGATGTGTTAAAATAATAATCCATCAATAACTTCTTCCAAAATTAAATCCTCATTTATTAAAAATGAAATACAGTATGGTGCATTTGTAAAATTTATTATAATTTAAAATCATTACAAATTTAAAATCTTTCTTTCTTTCAACAAACCGGCCATATCCCACCGAGGCAGGGTGGCCCAAAAGGAAAAACGAAAGTTTCTCCTTTTAAATTTAGTAATATATACAGGAGAAGGGGTTACTAGCCCCTTGCTCCTGGCATTTTAGTCGCCTCTTACGACACGCATGGCTTACGGAGGAAGAATTCTGTTCCACTTTCCCATGGAGGTAAGAGGAAATAAACAAGAGCAAGAACTAGTAAGAAAAATAGAAGAAAGCCCAGAGGGGCATGTATATATATGCTTGTACATGTATGTGTAGTGTGACCTAAGTGTAAGTAGAAGTAGCAAGACGTACCTGAAACCTTGCATGTTTATGAGACAGAAAAATGGACACTAGCACTCCTACCATCGTGTAAAACAATTACAGGTTTCCGTTTTACACTCACTTGGCAGGACAGTAGTACCTCCCTGGGCAGTTGCTGTCTACCAACCTACTACCTAGGTAAATTTAAAATATAGGAAAAAATTGCTTATACATATATGAAGGTGAATGGGATGTCATGGTTTGATAGGTCATTTGAATGGTAATGTGCACACACTTCTGGCAAGGTGGCTTTTGAGTGAATGATGGTGAATGTGTTTCCTTCTCTGAGTCGCCCTGCCTTGGTAGGAGACAGCCGTTGAGTTAAAAAAATAATTTTAATTCCCAATGAAAATGTCATGAAAAAGACATAATTATGAATTTTATATTTACAGACAGTGCATAAGCTTATTGATCTTGGTTATGCCAAAGAACTGGACCAGAGTAGTGTGTGCACATCATTTGTGGGCACACTTCAGTATCTGGCCCCAGAACTGTTTCTTAGCAAGAGATACACCTGTACAGTTGATTACTGGAGCTTGGGTCTAGTCACACACGAGATCATCACAGGGGTCAGACCGTTTCTTCCCAATATGACACCTGTAGAATGGTGAGTTTTCATGATAGGCTTATTCTATGAGATTGTGTATTCCTTCCTCTCTGGCAGTGACTTTCCACCAGCTCCCAGACTGAGTCATTGAAAGAAGGGTGGGTATGGATGAGAGGAATGATCCTCTGAAATACCTGACTTCTTCCTCTCCAAAAGAAAATCTTTGTAAAATTTGCTTCTCTTCTGTCCTCTGGAGTCAGATTTTTTTATTTTAAAAGCCAATGGGAACTCAGAATTCCTATACCAAATGAGCTAAAAGTACAAAAAAGTAGGTCTACTATTATTACAATGGATTTTATTTTTCCTTATTTTTCCCATTTGTGCCACTGTGGGATATGGCTGGTTTGATGAAAAACAATACTGCATTATGGTTTTAAACAACTTAATTGCATTTCCTTTAAATGTAGAACTTTCAAAAGTGTATGCATCCCTAATAGTGCAGTATAATCATGTGTAATCTTTATTTCAGCATGATGCAATGTTTGTACAGAGACGGATGACATTGTGGTGTGCATGCAGAAAGCCTATTGTTATGCGGAGCATTTCAGGCAAACTTGAGCTTATCTTCAGACTAAAATGGCAATAACTAATTGATTGCATATATATATATGGTCTCTAAGTGGGTTATAAACAATAAATTTTGCAATTACAAGGAACACAAGAGAGCTACTTAGTATATAAATAATATACAGTCAGGAATTTCAGTTTGCAATATGTCAGCAGTGATTCATATTATTTTCACATACTTTATTATTGAAAAAGTCTTGTGAGCAACTATTCATTTAAGCATTTTATGAAAGTCATATAAAAAAGTCATGCTTTTGTTACTATTTTAAACACACTGGTCACATTATTTTCAAATTCAGTTGTAACCTTATAAAATTAGAAATACTCATTGATAGCATTATCTTCAGGATGAAGCGAGTGCGAACAAAACAATCTCACCATGTTTGTGTGTATGAAGGACGAAATGGTGAAGTGCAGTTTTCATCACACATGTTCCCTGAATCTCATATCTCATCCCCTCTTAGGTAAGTACATCATATACTTAAGCACTAACTAATTTGGTGGACAGGTATTTTTCTCTTGTTATATGTCAGCTAAATCAGATTAGAATTTTTCTACCTCCCTGAGGAGGGAGTTATATAAGCCCTGGAAAAGTAAACTGTTGTATCTATGCACCTGTGGCAAGACAATGATAGTGTGAATGATGGTGAGAGTGTTTCTTTTTTGGGTCATCCTGCCTCGGTGGGAGACAGCCAGTGTTAAAAAAAAAAGTATTGTAAACTGAAAATTTGTTACTGTAGGCTCAACTCTGTTCTTTTACATGCAAAAAGGTCATCTTTACATGTACATCTTCTTTCAACTCACCGGCTGTATCCCACCAAGGTGGAATACAGCCGGCCCAAAAAAGAAAAACAAAAGTTTCTCTTTTTAACTTTAGTAATGTTTCTTTCTTTCTTTCAACACACCGGCCATATCCCACCGAGGCGGGGTGGCCCAAAAGGAAAAACGAAAGTTTCTCCTTTTACATTTAGTAATATATACAGGAGAAGGGGTTACTAGCCCTTTGCTCCCGGCATTTTAGTCGCCTCTTACGACACGCTTGGCTTACGGAGGAAGAATTCTGTTCCACTTCCCCATGGAGATAAGAGGAAATAAACAAGAACAAGAACTAGAAAGAAAATAGAAGAAAACCCAGAGAGGTATGTAAGTATATATATGCTTGTACATGTATGTGTAGTGTGACCTAAGTGTAAGAAGAAGTAGCAAGACGTACCTGAAATCTTGCATGTTTATGAGTCAGAAAAAAGATGCCAGCAATCCTACCATCATGCAAAACAATTACAGGCTTTCGTTTTACACTCACTTGGCAGGACGGTAGTACCTCCCTGGGTGGTTGCTGTCTACCAGCCTACTACATGCAACTTTACATGTATTTTTTTTTTTTTTTTTTTCAACAAATCGGCCGTCTCCCACTGAGGCAGGGTGAAATGTATATTTTTTTTTTTTTTCAACAAGTCGGCCGTCTCCCACCGAGGCATAAATAGGTATATTATTCTCCTCCCTGTGGGAAGGGGTATGAGTCATTTCCTTGTGAACATGTGCATGACACATAGATAACCTGCATATAGGAGAAAGAAGCTCATGACATTTCTGTCCAATTTGGATCATTGACTAGACACACATGCATGCCATGGAAGGCAGCTAAAATACCGTACTACTAACTAAAAAGACAAGAGATGGAAATGAACTTTTTCTTTTTTGGGTTTTAACACTGTATCGTAAAATGAAGCATGTCATGGGTTATGTCATGATAAGGAGAGTAGTGATGCCACACTGTTACCTGGAAAAGGTTGATCTACATCTCTGTAGGTATTAATGATACTTAGATCACCACTGTAATTTGATATTAGTCAGCTATAAAGCAATAAAATTCATTGATAACTTTTGTATGGATTTATTGGTAACTAATCATGTCTGTGATGTAAATGGTTTAGAAAACCGACAAATTAAAAAGTGGGACATATGCGCAACATTTGGAAATCTTTATTGAGGACAGTTTCGCCAGCCAGTGGCTTCTTCAGTCTAATACAGAGAAGAATGGTGGAAGATGAGGAGGAGGTGAAGTCATCAGTCCCTCAGCTTGGAGTCTGTGTTCAGTCCATCAATCTTGATATTGATGGATTAGACACATTGACTCCAGGCTGAGGGACTGATTACCTCAAACTCCTCATCTTCCACCATTCTTCTCTGTTCTGGACTGAAGAAGCCACTGGCTGGCAAAACATTTCCTCAGTAAAGATTCCCAAATGTTGCACAATTGTCCCATTCATCAAATCATATGCAGTAATAATTTGTTGATAACATATAGAGATTCATTGATAACTAATCCCATAGGGATTTCATTGAAAATTAATCATGCAAGGATTCATTGACAACTAATTATAATTTTTTGCTAATACATCATTACAATTACTTCAGAACTCGGCTAGAGGAGTGGCTACGAATTATCCTAGAGTGGGAACCTGCTGTTCGAGGACAGATACAAAATGAGGATGGCAGCAAACAAGTAGTTGCCTTTACAATGGTCAATGATATTCTTAATAAAAAGGTAAAGTATATATTTTGAGTAACAAAAATAATGTATGTTCTGTGTGATAATGATAATGATAGGTTTTTTAATTAGGTTTTTAAGTCAAAGTACCTAAGATAATGGAATTGCCTAATGTGTATTGCGAAGGTCTCAGGCCTGCCTGCTGCGGAGCTCCTTAACAGAAATGCGCACCACCACTGGAAATGAATTCTGCTTCCACGTGCATTAATGGAAATGGGTGTGCTTCTGTTATAAATTAAAACCATCTTTTCAGTTTTAATATTAAGTAATTTAATCACATAATTTTGAAAATACAAGTTATGATTGTGCGACTTAAGGTTTTGTACTGTAAATAATAGTGGATTTTAGAGACTGTGCCAACAGGTTTTCTTACTTTTGTTGCAATATGTTGGATGAAGGCACAAATAGTTTTAAATTGTTAATAAACAATTTAAATGTTTTTTCAAAGACAACAAATATAGAAAATCTTTATTTTTTGACATTTCTCCAATAGTGAAGTGTCCTTCAACTGCCTTTTAAAACTGTGCTTGAGCAGGATGGTGAGCCTTCAAAAGACAGAGGGATAGTGTCAGACGAAGGATAGTGTTGGACGAAGGATAGTGTCAGATGAAGGATAGTGCCGGACAAAGGATAGTGTCGGATGAAAGATAGTGTCGGACGAAGGATAGTGTCGGACGAAGGATAGCATCAGACGAAGGATAGTGTCAGATGAAGGATAGTGTCAGTCGGAGAATAGTGTTGGACAAAGGATAGTGTCGAATGAAGGATAGTGCTGAATGGTTTGAAAGTTATAAGAATGGCAGGAACTTGCATAATACCTGTGGCATACAGGTGATCAGTAACAAGAGCTGTACACTTGTTTAGCCTGAGATTAGATTTCACTGTTGACAGGTAGTTGACATTGTTATTACTGCTCAGGGCATTAATATTGTATAAATCTGGTGTGATGGAAGAAAATGTAGGTGGATGGACTGCCTAAATTTGGGGAAAAGTATACCTTATTATTTGTTTATTACTTGTATGTTCCATGTCACTGTCAGTGTCAACTTGTTTTATTTATCAGTGTACACTTGAGACTTGGCATGCATACACCTTGAGACTAGGATTACAGTATTTTCAATACTGTATCACATGACACATTTACCAAGGATTGAAACTTGTGTATTGCTGTGTCTAGTTATGTAATATAGTTCTTGATATTTATATTTTTTCAGATGATCAAAGTGTTTGTAGTTGATTTGTGTCGGCTATTGGAGTATGAAGTATCAGAAGCAACATCACTGTGTGAGGTTCAACAATGGGTGGCTCAAGACAGTGGAGTGGCCATAGAAGACCAGAGGCCACTGCTTCCTCGTGGTCAGCCTCCTGATTCATCACGATCAGCCATCCAGTGCTGGGCTCCACCAGTAAGATGGTCATTTATTTATTTATTTTAGCGCACCAGCCATTTCCCACCAAGGTAGGGTGACCAAAAAAAAAAAAAAATGAGGAAATGCATTCATTGTCATTCATTCAATAGCTGTCTTGCCAGAAGCTTGCTGACATCACAGTTCAGAGGGTCCTTCTAATTGCAGTAATCTCATCCCCCTTCTTAACTGCAGCATCCTTATCCCTCCATAACTGCAGCATCCTCATTCCTCCTACCTGCAGCATCCTCATTCCTCCTACCTGCAGTATCCTCATTCCTGCTAACTGCAGCATCCTCATTCCTCCTAACTGCAGCATCTTCATTCCTCCTAACTGCAGCATCCTTATTCCTCTTAATTGCAGCATCCTTATCTTCCCAATAATGCAGCATCCTCATTCCTCCACATTCCTAACTGTAGTATCCTCATTCCTCCTAACTGCAGTATCCTCATCTCCCCTCTAGAGTGCAGGCACTGTAATTCCTATCATGTCATGTATCATTACATACAGTCAGACTACCAAATTTACAAAATTCAATTATCCAACTTTTTTTTTTTACTGAAGGGCATTACATGAATACTATACCTTTAATTATTCATAAGTTTGCATTGTCAATGCTCATTGCTTGGCATGGCACACAACCTGTAGGTAAAATACTAACCATAGAATTTGCACTTTGAGGGAGGGGTGAGGCAGTTGCAGTTTGGAGGGCTGTCTAAACTGTGTTGCTAGTATTCTTCTGGCAAGACAGCAGTTGAATAAATGATGGTAAATGTTTTTCTTCTTTTGTCGAGTTACCTACCTCAGTGAGAGATGACCAGTGTTATATTAAAGTATCGGGGATAGAGTTAGTGGTGACAATAAATACTTGAGTATGAATGCTGTTTGAAATCTAGATTAGTAGATTTATTTGGACATACAGCAGGTTCTTAGTTAACCAGAGGGTAACACTATATGAATTAGTGTTAACTGAAGTGAGAAATATAGGAAAAATAAGGTTACATTCTTAGGATATCAAAAAAAAAAAAAAACAGATTTTTTAAAATTTTACAAAAATATCTAAAGAAACAATTTTATCTTGGTTTAAATTCTGGTTGCTCTTGTTTATTGATATACAAGTGTGTGGAGAGGATTGATATGGCTCTACTGGACGGAGGTGGATGACTGTAGTTCTTGTGTTGATGTGGATGGTTATGGTACTTTTGATGACAAACAGAGTTGTCAGAAGTTGAAGATTGTACTGGAGTGCTGAAGTATCCTGTAATGCATCTCTACTCTGTTTTACCCTGTACTACTTTACACAGTTGATGATAAGGCTTCATCAGCTACTCCAGACCCTGTGTCAGAATAAGACTTCTAGACGTGTCAGGGCGCTCTTCAGTGAAAATGTCTGCAAGTTTACCAGCAACATGGAATTGCTCATGTAACTTTAATAGAGTTAACTGTTTCCGTCCAGGTTCTTCTGTCTCATCCTACTCTTCTATCTCTTCTATCTCTTCTATCTTTTCTATCTATTCTATCTATTCTATCTATTCTATTCTATCTATCTCTGTCTATCTCTCTATCTATCTCTGTCTCTATCTATCTCTGTCTCTATCTATCTCTGTCTCTATCTATCTCTCTATCTATCTATCTCTCTATCTATCTATCTCTCTATCTATCTCTCTATCTCTCTCTCTCTCTCTCTCTCTCTCTCTCTCTCTCTCTCTATCTATCTATCTATCTATCTGTCTATCTCTCTATCTCACTATCTATCTCTCTATCTATCTCTCTCTCTATCTCTATCTCTCTATCTTTCTCTCTCTATCTCTCTCTCTCTCTATCTCTCTCTCTATCTCTATCTCTCTCTCTATCTCTCTATCTATCTATCTGTCTATCTCTCTATCTCACTATCTATCTCTCTATCTATCTCTCTCTCTATCTCTATCTCTCTATCTTTCTCTCTCTCTCTCTCTCTCTCTCTCTCTCTCTATCTATCTATCTATCTATCTGTCTATCTCTCTATCTCACTATCTATCTCTCTATCTATCTCTCTCTCTATCTCTATCTCTCTATCTTTCTCTCTCTATCTCTCTCTCTCTATCTCTCTCTCTCTCTCCCTCTCTCTCCATCTCTCTATCTCTATCTCTCTATCTCTCTATCTCTATCTATCTCTATCTCTATCTCTCAATCTCTATCTCTCAATCTCTATCTCTCAATCTCTCTCTCTCTCTCTCTCTCTCTCTCTCTCTCTCTCTCTCTCTCTCTCTCTCTCTCTCTCTCTCTCTCTCTCTCTCTCTCTCTCTCTCTCTCTCTCTCTCTCTCTCTCTCTCTCTCTCTCTCTCTCTCTCTCTCTCTCTCTCTCTCCCTCCCTCCCTCCCTCCCTCCCTCCCTCCCTCCCTCTCTCCCTCCCTCCCTCCCTCCCTCCCTCCCTCCCTCCCTCCCTCCCCCCCCTGGGAATTTTGGTCTTCCAGTATTTCTTCTGCAGTTGGTTCTTCGTCATCATCTAACAGTTCATTCACATTATCTTCCTGCATGTCTTCGGAACCCTCACCTCTCACTCAATTTACAATTTCCTGGACTTAATTCCTTAGTGAGGGGGTGGGGCGGAAACCTGAGAAATTATTCATAACATTTGGAAATAATTTACCCCAGTCTGCATTTATAGTTGATTGGAACAATTCATCCCATCTTTGTGTGTTTTAGTACATCTGCCAAGTTAAAAGTATGGCAGAACTCTGACACTCCAGTCTGAACTGTCATTCATTGCTGTGACAACTTTTCCCATGATCTTATATGCACAGGGGCTAGAAATGGGATGATATCAAAAAAATTTCTGATGCCAATGCTCAGTTTTAGGCCAATACCAATATGATTATAATTAGCTGATACCCGCCAATACCTCTACTAGGATTACATAAATGTCTTAATAACTCTCAGTCCAGTGATTGAATCAAAGATGTATTGGGTGGTAAAAAAAATCTGCACATTTGGGAGCAGAGACTTCAAAATTTCTGGATGATTATGTAAATTATCAAGACTCAGAAGAACCTTGAATGCAAGGTTCTTTCCGACTAGATACATCTTCACTTTAGCAGTAAAATAATATTTGAATAAATTAATAATCAGGGCCTCACTCATCTATGCTGCATTGTTAAGCTCCCACATAATAGGCATAGTGCTTTTGTTTTGTTCTCTAAAGGCATGAGAAGTCTGTGTGAGATTAATGAGCAGTCTTTCAATCAATTGTTATTAAATTTGCCTTTTTTTTTTTTTGCATTGGCCGTCTCCCACCAAGTTATGGTGACAGAAATAAGAAACACTTTCACCATTATTCATCCAATAGGTATCTTGCCGGAAGTGCTCAGACATCATGATTCATATGGCCTAAAATGGAACATCTCCACCCTTCTTTCAGAGTGTAGGCACCATACTTCCCACCTCCAGGTCTCAAGTCTGGCAACCCAGTTTCCTTCATAAATGTTATGCAAGCCATAAAAATCACTTACTTTACTCACTCTGTTATAACATGCCCTAGCTTGCTGGATGATCAGATCCCTGACACTCAAAACTTTGTGGTCTACCCCTATCCCTCCATCCTCCCACCCCTAATTTATACACCCTCTTGGTTATGCTATACTTCTCCAATCTATCTAAATGCCCAAATCACTTCAACAACTCCTTAGCCCTGCACCATCTTCTAATTTCTAAGCTCTGAATTCTCTCTGTTTACCCTGCCTGTTGCTCTCAGACATCTCCACTGCCTCTAGCCTCTCTTCATATTCATTCCATGTAAATTTACATTAAATTCAGGAGATCTTTCTGGATAATATTTTTCAAGAGGTTGGCAGATAGGGATTTTTTTTTTGTATCTTATGGTAGAAAGTTCCTCATTTTTGGGCCTTTCATTTCCATGGAGATTTTACTCAGGTTGACTTGAATATGTGGAATATCAAAGAGATATTTTTCATTGTATTGTATCTATGCATTTTGCTCTGACTCTACAAGAAGAGTTTTAGCACTGGGTTAATATTTGTATTGTGTGTTCTGTACATATAGTATTCTATGATCGAGGCTGTGGAGCTGAACGCTGACTGAGGGGCTGACCACCTCAAAATTACTGTACTTCTTCAAGGCTGAGGGCTGAGGGACTGACCACCTCAAAATTACTGTACTTCTTCAAGGCTGAGGGACTGACCACCTCAAAATTACTGTACTTCTTTAAGGCTGAGGGACTGACCACCTCAAAATTACTGTACTTCTTCAAGGCTGAGGGACTGACCACCTCAAAATTACTGTACTTCTTTAAGGCTGAGGGACTAACCACCTCAAAATTACTGCACTTCTTCAAGGCTGAGGGACTGACCACCTCATTTACCTCTCCTCTGCTTCTTCTGTCTTCAATATTTAAGTCACCTCTGTATTGGACTGAAGAAGCCTGCCAAGCAGGCAAAACATTCCAACAGTAAAGATACCCAACTGTTGCACATGCATGTAGTTTATCAGTATTGTATATATACCATTAATATGATATTTTATTTTCATAATTACTGTATTTGATTTTATAGTAAACAAAACACACTGTAAATTTTTTGAATTCACATATTTTCTGTTAAGCTTAAATTAAAAGTTCCATATGTGTTAATAATAAATAGGCTTGTTTATAGCTTAACTTGATTATCCACTTCATTTGGTATCATCCAAAATTTCTTTTGTATTTATTTCTCTTGCAAGTGCCTTCCTACTTTGTTGAAATGAGAGAGAGAGAGAGAGAGAGAGAGAGAGAGAGAGAAAAAGATAATTTTTTTGTGTAACCTGTTTTTTTCTTTGTTACAGGATGAGGATGAGTGGCTATTGTATATCTTTGCTGAAGGTATGACTCGACCTCAGGTACCACCACACTTCCCACCCCTGGTGGAAGCAATGTTGCGTGAGCCACGGACAACCGTTGATTTCCAGACCCAACGCAGGATGTGGGCACACGCTATCTTCTTCCTCCACCGTGAGGCCCGGCTCCTGACCCTCCTGACGCAAGCACAGAAGGTGTCCATGTTAGTAGTTAAAGTATTTGTTTGTGAAAAAATTGTTTTAGTAAAGGTTTAATATTTTACTGTTAAAACAAGTTTTAGGATTCACTTGTCTCACTTGTTCCATGATTTGTTAAAACAAATGCTGAGCAGTACAGTAAATCCTCTTTCAGTGCAACTTCTTATAGTATAATTTTGTTGTAATGCAGTTCAAAAAGCACAAACAAAAACTTTGTGAAAATCTTAATATTTTTTTTTTTTTTTCAACAAGTCGGCCGTCTCCCACCGAGGCAGGGTGACCCAAAAAAGAAAGAAAATCCCCAAAAAGAAAATACTTTCATCATCATTCAACACTTTCACCACACTCGCACATTATCACTGTTTTTGCAACAATAAATAGTGCTTAAAATTTGAGTAGTACACTCCATCATTTTTTGTTTTGGATCTGCTTGCTGATGAGCACAAGTGATGCAGCCTCCCACACCAGTTTTGTTGAGTGTTACTATACTTTTCTTGGTTATTACTGTTTTTATATTTTGCAGGCTCCATCTAATGTCTGGGCATGCTCAGCTGACAAAAACTGGCCAGAGAATGCTTAGTGATATTGCAAAGTTGCAGGCACGTCATCATCTCTTCATGGAAGCCCTCAATACCGACCTTGATTTTTATGATGAGCAAGCTTCATCAGGAAGGTTAAGTAAGTGTCTATAATATAGTTTAAATAAATAGTTTAGAAAATGTGCAAGTTTATAAATAAGACAGTTGTGCAACACTTTGGGCTCTTTGTTCTGGAATATGCTGCACTTTTATCAAGATTGATTGACTGAGCACATCAAGACTGATTACCTCACACTCCTCATCTTCCACCGTTCTTCTCTGCATTGATCTGAAGAAGCCACTGGATGATGAAATGTTTCCAGAATAACAATACACAAGTATTGCACAAGTGTCTTATAATTTAGTTGTTCATTGAGAAATTTAGTGAAATATTTTCTTTTGTCTGGCCTTTTTTTTTTAACACACTGGCTGCCTCCCACCGAGGCAGGGTGACCCAAAAAAGAAACATGCTTGAGTTCTGGATTATTAGTTTTTAAATCTATACATGGAGTCCACTTTCACTGTTTTTGTTGCAATTCTTTTAAAGATCTTATCTGCTGTTTGTATGAGATTGCTCCAGGCATCCTGTTAATTGATTGATTAGTGTATTTTTGTACAAGAACACCCACCCCACCCTTCTTTATGGCCAAAAATAATAAATTTATTTTCTTCTGGAGTATGCAGGTAATGTAGCTTACATGTAATGAAATATTGTTAAGCACAAAAGAAAGCGACTAGCATGTGATTCATTTCAGGCAGAAGTAATCCTAACACTTAAAGATTACTTAAGCACTAGACATGGGTTCTTAAGTCTAAAATGATGTTTGTGTTTTCTGATATGCTTTTCCAGTCTTGCTCTGGTCATTATTTTTCAGCTTCAGAGAAGCTATACAGTGGCTGGCGTGAGATGGGAGAAGTCACACTGAGGCAGGTGCATGCTGTGGTGGAACGAGTGCAGCAGTTAGAGGGCTCTCTCACTGCTCTTAACACACGCATATTGGAGCTTCAGTGCTCACCGTTTGCCCGTGCACGTGCTAGTGACTCTCTCGATTCTGTGTAAGTCACCCTAATTTTGTCAGTTGCTTTATTATGCGTAAGTAAATTTCAATAAATCTTACATGTTTTGGGTATACTACTTCAAAAATTAAAGGTAAATTTCAGCTGTTGCCACAACTGAGCATGTGCCTCCAACTGGACAAAATTCCACTGAGAGCAATTTTTTTTTTTTTTTTTTTTTTTTTTTTTTTTAAGAAGTCGGCTGCCTCCCACTGAAGCAGGGTGACCCAAAAAGAAAGAAAATCCCCAAAAAGAAAATACTTTCATCATCATTCAATACTTTCACCTCACTCACACATAATCACTGTTTTTGCAGAGATGCTCAGAATACAACAGTTTAGAAGCATATACATATAAAGATACACAACATATCCCTCCAAACTGCCAATACCCTAAACCCCTCCTTTAAAGTGCAGGCATTGTACTTCCCATTTTCAGGACTCAAGTCCAGCGATATAAAAATAACCGGTTTCCCTGAATTTTTTTTTTTTTTTTTTTTCAACAAGTCGGCCGTCTCCCACTGAGGCAGGGTGACCCAAAAAGAAAATACTTTCATCATCGTTCAACACTTTCACCTCACTCACACATAATCACTGTTTTTGCAGAGGTGCTCAGAACACAACAATTTAGAAGCATATACGAATAAAGATACACAACATATCCCTCCAAACTGCTAATATCCCAAAACCCCTCCTTTAGAGTGCAGGCATTGTACTTCCCATTTCCAGGACTCAAGTCCACCTATATAAAAATAACCGGTTTCCCTGAATCCCTTCACTAAATATTACCCTGCTCACACTCCAATAGATCGTCAGGTCCCAAATACCATTCGTCTCCATTCACTCCTATCGAACACGCTCATGCACGCCTGCTGGAAGTCCAAGCCCCTCGCCCACAAAACCTCCCTTACCCCTTCCTTCCAACCTTTTCGAGGACGACCCCTACCCCGCCTTCCTTCTCCTACAGATTTAAATGCTCTCCATGTCATTCTACTTTGATCCATTCTCTCTAAATGACCAAACCACCTCAACAACCCCTCTTCAGCCCTCTGACTAATACTTTTATTAACTCCCTACCTTCTCCTAATTTCCACACTCTGAATTTTCTGCATAATATTTACACCACACATTGCCCTTAAACAGGACATCTCCACTGCCTCCAACCGCCTCCTCGCTGCTGCATTCACAGCCCAAGCTTCACACCCATATAAGAGTGTTGGTACTACTATACTTTCATACATTCCCTTCTTTGCCTCCATAGATAACGTTTTTTGACTCCACATATACCTCAACCCACCACTCACCCTTTTTTCTTCATCAATTCTATGATTAACCTCATCCTTCATAAATCCATCCGCCAACACGTCAACTCTCAAGTATCTGAAAACATTCACTTCTTCCATACTCCTCCTCCCCAATTTGATATCCAATTTTTCTTTATCTAAATCATTTGATGCCCTCATCACCATTCATTCATTCATTTGGGATTTGCCAGTACCTCTGGCCCGTGTCTTCTCCAGATGGCGACCTGGCGGTGGCCCTCCCTCATCACCTTACTCTTTTCTATGTTCACTCTCAACTTTCTACCTTTACACACACTCCCAAACTCGTCCACTAACCTTTGCAATTTTTCTTTAGAATCTCCCATAACACAGTATCATCAGCAAAGAGTAACTGTGTCAATTCCCATTTTATATTTGATTCCCCATAATTTACTTCTTTTACAACCCCATCTATAAATATATTAAACTACCATGGTGACATTACACATCCCTGTCTAAGACCTACTTTTACCAGGAAGTAGTCTCCCCCTCTTCTACACACCCTAACCTGAGCCTCACTATCCTCAAAAAAACTCTTTACAGCATTTAGTAACTTGCTACCTATTCCATATACTTGCAACATCTGCCACATTGATCCCCTATCCACTCTATCATATGCCTTTTCTAAATCCATAAATGCAATGAAAACTTTCCTACCTTTATCTAAATACTGTTCACATATATGCTTCAGAGCAAGGGGCTAGTAGCCCCTTCTCCTGTATAAATTACTAAATTTAAAAAGAGAAACTTTCGTTTTTCTTTTTGGGCCACCCTGCCTCAGTGGGATATGGCCGGTTTGTTGCCGGGAACAATGGGCTTGTATCCCCTTTTCCTGTATAGCCTACTAAAAAGAAAAAGAAGAAAAACTGGTTATTTTTATATAGCCGGACTTGAGTACTGGAAATGGGAAGTACAATGCCTACACTTTAAAGGAGGGGTTTGGGATATTGACAGTTTGTAAGGATATGCTATATCTCTCTATATATGCTTCTAAACTGTTGTATCTGGGTGCCTCTGCAAAAACAGTGATTATGTGTGAGTGAGGTGAAAGTGTTAAATGATGATGAAAGTATTTTCTTTTTGGGGATTTTCTTTCTTTTTGGGTCATCCTGCCTCGGTGGGAGATGGCTGACTTGTTGAAAAAAATATATATACATGTATAAGGTTACCTAGTAGCATTGCATAAAGCAGGACCGTTTTGAAAAAAAATTATAGTTTAACTCCAGGTTTATTTCTTTTTCTTTTGCAAATTAACACTAATCGGGAAAGATATTTGGTAACCTTGTAAAATTATCATAAGACCAAATTCAGTGTATTTGTGTTTTTTAAATTGATGATTTAACTTTTTTTTTACCATAATGGCTACCTTCCACCATGGTAAGGTGAGTCAAAGAAGGAAGCACATTAACCATTATTCATTCAATCACTGTCTCTTTTGAAATGTGTTAACATCATAATTAGGATTACTTTCTGACTGCAAAATTCACACACCTCCTTAAGAGTGCAGGCACTATCCTTCTTATTTATATAATTTCAGAATGCTTATTTCAGTATTTTTTCCCATTTTAGGTTGACGGCTGGAGAAGAACTGTACTGCAACCTCCGACGCCGTAATAAAGAGCAGCGGACAACACCACACGATAACACTGACATGTGTAAGCTGCTGCTTCAGGCATTGAGAAAGAGGGACAGACTACAACAGGATCTCTACAAACATGTGGAGTGAGTATTTTTTCTTTTATTTTTTTCAGTAACAGCTGTAAATTTTTCTTTTAACACATTAGCCATTTTCCAGTACAAGAGGGTAACCTCAAGAAAGAATCACATTCACAATCTTTCAGTTGCTACCTTATCAGAATTGCATGAACATTGCATTCAAATGACTCTGAATCAAAACTTCTCCAGTCATCCTTCAGAGTGCAGGCACTGTACTTCCCACTTCAGGAATTCAGGTCTGAGATATAGAGTTTTCCCATAAAAGACTAATCTGAAAGCTCTAAACATAGCGGGAATAAAAAGAAATCCATTACAATGAATGATAAAAGTTCTGTATAGAGGAAAACACAAGCAGCGATAAGAAAAATGTCCTCATAGGAAAATGTCTGAAATAGACCACACAGAGCTCTGTATTTGATTAGATAAAAAAAAATTTTCTTATAGGTTAAGGATTCCTAACTTTATTGACAAGCTAAGAGCTGTTACCTACATCAGCTCATTTGAAAGCATTTTTAGTGTTGTGAGACATACAAGTAGGGAAAAGGATGAATTTGGAGTCATCTGTGGGCCAGCATTTTCATTTGATCAACTGACTTTATCTCATTGAAATCATATTGCTGCACGAATGTGTTCCATACTCGAGTCATCCTGGGGATAAATGATCTCAGATGAAGTGATATTCTGGAGAGGGGTACAGCCAGAGTAAAGTTGCTGCTTTCTTCCTGTCTTGTGGTATAGAAACTTTCCTCACGCTGTCCTCGAAGTGGATCCAAGTGTGGTACTTAGACAATATTGGCCTTGTACATAACAGTAAGGCCACCCACATCTCTCCTGTGTTGAAGGCTTTTAACTTGTACTTATGATTACTTCCCAGAAAGCATGAAATTCTATATGCATTTGTTTATGGATGATGCAGTAATTATGAAGAAGATAAGCAATGAATGTCACTGACAATAATTGTAAAATAAATAAATAAATTAGCTGGACTTGAGTCCTGGAAGTTTGAAGTACAATGCCTGCACTTTAAAGGAAGGGTTTGGGATATTGGCAGTTTGGAGGGACGTCCAAGCTGTCGTATCTGAGCGTCTCTGCAAAGACAGTGATTATGTATGAGTGATGGTGAAAGTGTTGAATGATAAAGGTTTCTTTCTTTTTGGGTCACCCTGCCTTGGTGGGAAATGGCCAACGTGTTAAAAAAAAAAATAGAGTGAGAGATGGATGATGGAGTTTAATGGAAGTACAGCCTCTCCTCACTTAACAATGGAGTTCTGTTCCTAAGACCACGTCAGTAAATGAGGAGCATACTATAATGGCAGTGAGTTTGTGTCAACTATCTTTGATATTGTGTTAATGTCACCTTTTCACCATTTATAACATTTCTGGTATACTTTTAAATGCTTATACAGTAGTGTACTATATATTATAATAAATAGAGTAGAGGAAATATCTCTAATATACATTATTTAGGTATGCATACTGGTCAGAGAGCCTATCGTTAGTCCAAGTCATCGGTAAATGAGTATATCGCTAAGTGAGGAGAGGCTGTATCATAACATTTACTTCTTTCACAACCCCATCTATAAATATGTTAAACAGCCATGGGGACATCACGCATCTCTGTCTAAGCCCTACTTTTATGGAAAAATAATCTCCCTCTCTCCTACATACCCTAACCTGTATCCCACCATTCTTCTTCTTCTTCTTTCAACAAACTGGCTGTATCTCTTTTTAAATTTAGTGATTTATACAGGAGAAGGGGTTACTAGCCCCTTGCATCCAGCATTTTAGTCGCCTCTTACGACACGCATAGCTTACGGAGGAAGAATTCTATTCCACATCCCCATTATTATTATTATTAGGATGATGATGATCATGTATTATCGTTATTTTTTTTTTTCAACAAACCGGCCATATCCCACCAAGGCAGGGTGGCCCAAAAAGAAAAACGAAAGTTTCTCTTATTAAATTTAGTAATTTATACAGGAGAAGGGGTTACTAGCCCTTTGCTCCCAGTATTTTAGTCGTCTCTTACGAAACGCATAGCTTAAGAAGGAAGAATTCTGTTCCACATCCCCATTATTATTATTATTATTATTATTATTATTATTATTATTATTATTTTTCAACAAACCGGCCGTATCCCACCGAGGCAGGGTGGCCCAAAAAGAAAAACAAAAGATTCTCTTTTCAAATTTAGTAATTTATACAGGAGAAGGGGTTACTAGCCCCTTGCTCCCGGCATTTTAGTCGCCTCTTACAACACGCATGGCTTACGGAGGAAGAATTCTGTTCCACTTCCCCATGGAGATAAGAGGAAATAAACAAGAATAAGAAGTAGAAAGAAAATAGAAGAAAACCCAGAGGGGTGTGTATATATGTGCTTGTACATGTATGTGTAGTGTGACGTAAGTGTAAGTAGAAGTAGCAAGACCTACCTGAAATCTTGCATGTTCATGAGACAGAAAAAAGGACACCAGCAATCCTACCATCATGCAAAACAATTACAGGCTTTCGTTTTACACTCACTTGGCAGGACGGTAGTACCTCCCTGGGCGGTTGCTGTCTATCAACCTACTACCTAGGTATTATTATTATTATTATTATTATTATTATTATTATTATTATTATTAATAGGATGATGATGATCATGTATTATTGTTATTTTTTTTTTTTTTTTCAACAAGTCGGTCGTCTCCCACCGAGGCAGGGTGACCCAAAAAAGAAAGAAAATCCCCAAAAAGAAAATACTTTCATCATCATTCAACACTTTAACCACACTCACACATTATCACTGTTTTTGCAGAGGTGCTCAGAATACAACAGTTTAGAAGCATACACATATAAAGATACACAACATATCCCTCCAAACTGCCAATATTATTTATGTTATTTATGTTGTTATAATCATGACTGTATTTCAGAAAGCAGAGTGAATGCTGCAGTGAAGTTGCAGCACTTTCCTCCCCTCTAGAGACAGTGCTGCAGGACACAGCTAGAACAGCACAACATATATCTTCTCTTCAGAAGCAGCGTCAAAAGGATATATGGAAGATAATGGAAATTGCTGTAAGCTTTTTTGCATCCTTTAATATTACAGTGCTGGTCTTGCTTCATAGAGCTTTTGTCATAGTTCTGACTGATGATTTGAATTTGGGCAGAATTTATAAACTCATCCATGAGTTATAAGGTGTAAGTACCATTAGCATAGGGAATTACTGTTAATAAATGTGCCATAAGTGGTATTATATTTCGTCCTCATGATTTCTTTGTTTTCAGGGCTTGGTTATTTATTACTGATGAGGAGATATGCTAGTTAAGATTTATTGTGGGAGGGAAGCAGGTTTTTATTCACCTAAATCCCGCGCTTAGGAAAGGAACATCAGGATGATGTTTTCGTCTATCCTGGACCATTGTCCAGTCATAATTGAGAGTAAGAGGCAGGGAAGGCTAGTAGACAAAATGAGGGAAGGTAGGAGGAGGAGCACAACAGTAATAGTGGCAGCTGCGGTGATGGTAGTAGTAGTGGTAGTAGCTACTGGCCCATGGCTTAGGGCAAAATCCTCACAGGAAGAAACCAGACAAAACTTACCAAGGCAGAAGATAGGAAAGGCAAAGAAGTAGAAAATGCAAAAGGCAAATGAAGCGGAAGGAGAGGAGACAGCAAAAGTTAGGTCAAGTCATGGGTGTTCCGAATTTTGGAGCATTTGAGAATGTAATGGGGAAGGCAGGTATTAACAGAAACATTTCCTGCCCATACCACTTAAAACCTCTTTCATATCCTTCCTTTAATCCAGGGGTCAGCAGCCTTGGTCTGCCTAGGAGCCAGGGCCCATGTCTGTGAGCAGATGGCAGGCCACACCTGTCGCCATAGTTAATAAATAGAAATAATAATAATATACGCTAAACTTTAACATATATTTATGTGTATGATAATTACTATTAAAAATATATTAATATTCTAATTTTTTTTTTTTTTTTTTTTTTTCAACAAGTCGGCCGTCTCCCACCGAGGCAGGGTGACCCAAAAAAGAAAGAAAATCCCCAAAAAGAAAATACTTTCATCATCATTCAACACTTTCACCACACTCACACATTATCACTGTTTTTGCAGAGGTGCTCAGAATACAACAGTTTAGAAGCATATACGTATAAAGATACACAACATATCCCTCCAAACTGCCAATATTCTAAATATTTTTTTATTTTCATTTTTTGGGTATTTCTTTTTTTTTTTTTTAATTTTAAACACACACATATGTGTTGTTACAAGAATAGCAAGGCTCAGGTTAGAGTATGTAGGAGAGAGGGAGATTATTTTAAAAGTAGGCCTTAGACAAGGATGTGTGATGTCACCATGGTTGTTCAGTATATTTATAGATGGGGTTGTAAGAGAAGTGAACGCTAGGGTCTTGGCAAGAGGTGTGAAGTTAAAAGATAATGAATCAAACACAAAGTGGGAGTTGTCACAGTTGCTCTTTGCACATGTCTTATTTATCATCTTGTCAGTATTGTATGCCATCATACTCACATCCTGTTTAAATGTCTAAACCACCTCAACAGTCCCTTCTCTGCCCTCTGAATTACACCTTTCATAACCTCACACTGTCTTCTGAGTACTACAGTCTGAATTCTTTAGGTAATATTCACTCCTTACCTTGCTCTCAAGCATGACTTCTCCACTGCCTTTACTAATTAATTGATTATTATTTAAACTTCATCTGATTTATGTAATGAGAATGTAAAACAAAAATCACCTTTTATAGATCAATCACAGTCGAAATGCTGGCACTACTGGAGCAGCACAAGCAAATGTGCATCCAATTCCTAATGCGAAAAATTTACAAAAGAAGCCACCATCGCCTGCAGCTCTAGCCTCGCTCACTGCACTGCTTGAGAAATCGAGTAAAGAATCTGATGCCATCATTGCAGAGAATCGTGCTCTTCGCTGCCAGTAAGTGTTCCTCTTGATTTCATATCTGTTCCATCATTTTCTCGTGTGAAATATTGATTCGTATAAAATAGCCCCCCTCACTCCTTTCTTAATTACAGATGATAATAATCCCAGATAGACTGAAATGGTATCTAAATTTTTTAAAAATTTGTGGGTTATGAATTCTCAATGAACGATATAATGATGTTTATTCTCCATGGGGAAGTGGAACAGAATTCTTCCTCCGTAAGCCATGCATGTAGTAAAGAGGTGACTAACGTACTGGGAGTAAGGGGCTAGTAATCCCTTCTCATGTATACATTACTAAAGTTAAAAAGAAACTTTTGTTTTCTTTTTGGGCCACCCTGCTTTGGTGGCATATGGCTGGTGCAATGAAAGAAGAAGATATAGTGATGTTTATATATAAACAGTGCATTGAAGTTAACAGATTGTTCAATCTAACTGGACTACTTTATCATTCAAGACAGATATAG
Source organism: Cherax quadricarinatus (assembly GCF_038502225.1). Classification (NCBI taxonomy): domain Eukaryota; kingdom Metazoa; phylum Arthropoda; class Malacostraca; order Decapoda; family Parastacidae; genus Cherax; species Cherax quadricarinatus. Next base: position 3,942,282 of record NC_091358.1, read on the forward strand.
CTACTGAGACAAACCTCTATGTAAATGAGTGACCTGCAAATTGACTCCCTGTGAGTCCATTTGCAGGTCAACTTGCAGGAAAGAACAAGTTGCTTGAAAAGGCTCACTGTATAGGCAAAAAAGATGTCAGTAAATGGTCTCATTACACTGCATTGTGTGTTTTACCATCATGTTGGTATTTTATACCATTTCTCTCCAAGTTCTGATGCTATGTATCATTCTGCAGTTATTCTCTTAGGGTAGAAATCAAGTTATATTATTTATTTCATATAATATCTATTTTTTACAAGGATAGTGAGGCTCAAGTTAGAGTATGTAGGAAAGAGGGAAATTATTTCCCAGTAAAAGTAGGCCTTAGACAAGGATATGTGATGTCACTGTGGTTGTTTAATATATTTATAGATGGGGTTGCAAGAGAAGTAAATGCGAGGGTCTTGGCAAGAGGCGTGGAGTTAAAAGATAAAGAATCACACATAAAGTGGGAGTTGTCACAGTTGCTCTTTGCTGATGACACTGTGCTCTTGGGAGATTCTGAAGAGAAGTTGCAGAGATTGGTGGATGAATTTGGTGTGCAAAAGAAGAAAATTAAAAGTGAATACAAGAAAGAGTAAGGTTATGAGGATAACAAAAAGATTAGGTGATGAAAGATTGGATATCAGATTGGAGGGAGAGAGTATGGAGGAGGTGAATGTATTCAGATATTTGGGAGTGGACGTGTCAGCGAATGGGTCTATGAAAGATGAGGTGAATCATAGAATTGATGAGGGGAAAAGGGTGAGTGGTGCACTTAGGAGTCTGTGGAGACAAAGAACTTTGTCCTTGGAGGTAAAGAGGGGAATGTATGAGAGTATAGTTTTACCAACGCTCTTATATGGGTGTGAAGCATGGGTGATGAATGTTGCAGCGAGGAGAAGGCTGGAGGCAGTGGAGATGTCATGTCTGAGGGCAATGTGTGGTGTGAATATAATGCAGAGAATTCGTAGTTTGGAAGTTAGGAGGAGGTGCGGGATTACCAAAACTGTTGTCCAGAGGGCTGAGGAAGAGTTGTTGAGGTGGTTCGGACATGTAGAGAGAATGGAACGAAACAGAGTGACTTCAAGAGTGTTTCAGTCTGTAGTGGAAGGAAGGCAGGGTAGGGGTCGGCCTAGGAAAGGTTGGAGGGAGGGGGTAAAGGAGGTTTTGTGTGCGAGGGGCTTGGACTTCCAGCAGGCATGCGTGAGTGTGTTTGATAGGAGTGAATGGAGACAAATGGTTTTTAATACTTGATGTGCTGTTGGAGTGTGAGCAAAGTAACATATATGAAGGGGTTCAGGGAAACCGGCAGGCCGGACTTGAGTCCTGGAGATGGGAAGTACAGTGCCTGCACTCTGAAGGAGGGGTGTTAATGTTGCAGTTTAAAAACTGTAGTGTAAAGCACCCTTCTGGCAAGTCAGTGATGGAGTGAATGATGGTGAAAGTTTTTCTTTTTCGGGCCACCCTGCCTTGGTGGGAATCGGCCAGTGCGATAATAAAAAAAAATAATCTATTACAACTGTTCCTCGTGTGTGTTTTGCAGTTTCAGCCACAAACTCCCGTATTAATTTTTGTGTGTACATGTCAATACTGATCCAGAACTCATCCTGGTATCTAATATCTTATAAATGGGACATTGCACAGCAGAAAAGAATAGCACCATCACCGCTGAAATCCAGATTAGCGAACAAATTGAGTCCAGAATGTTTCATCCGTTTGTGGGAATGTGTGGATGTGTCTTCTGGTCTACCATGAATTCAGTCCCCATCTGTTCTGTGATTTAATTGTCTTCTGCATCTGTAACTTAGGCTCAGAGCTCCATAACAAAGTACAGGTGCCATTTGACTTATGATTTGACTTACGATATTTCGACATTATGATGGTGCAAAAGAAATTACTTTGAAGATGAAACTTAAAATAATTACCCATCGTGAAGGCGGCAAGTCCGTAACTTGTATTTATTTGTTTACTCTTCAAAACTGGTATTTGGTGAAATTATTTGTTTATTTACTTATTCAGTGACAGTTATTCATCTATTTATTTAGCATATCATATCCATCTCCATGGGGAAGTGGAACAGAATTCTTCCTCCATAAGCCATTCATGTTTTAATAGGCGACTAAAATGCCAGGAGGCAAGGGGCTAGTAACCCCTTCTCCTGTATATATATTAGTACTATATTTAAAGAGAAACTTTTGTTTTTCTTTTTAGGTCACCCTGCCTCGGTGGGATATGGCCAGTTTGTTGATAGAGAAAATCACATATTCGACTTGCGATATTTTTTACTTGCTATGGTTCGTCAAAATGTAAGCCCATCATAAGTCAAGGAGCGCCTGTATGGTAACTTGAGGTTCATTGCTTTGATCTTCCTCATGTCTGCGTTTTTCTATATTTTTAATTTGGTGCTTTTTCGTTTTTGCCACTCAATGCTTCGACTACTAATGCCGACTCAGATTTCAGTCTGGCGTCTGATAGAGAGGGTAGGGAGGAGAGGAAAATGAGGGAAATGGGAAAGAAAAGAATGCCATGAGGAATGAGCAGTTGCGAGGGAGAGGGATAGTAGAGGAAGGAGAGAGAAGGAATGAAAAGGAATTTATGAAAAAGAATGACATTTGGAAAATGGAATTGATGCTGGGCATGAAGACGGGGGTAAAGGGAATAATGGAAATGGAAATACTGTAGTGAGAAAAGTGGGAGGCAGTGGGGAAAGAGAATGGGGTGAAGAGATGATGCAAGGAAGAGAGAGAGAGAAATGAAGAAGATATAAACAAGGGAAATGGTTAAAGAGGACTGAGAAAGAAGTGAAAATAAGAGTAGTAAAGTTCCATAAAGAAAAGAAAGCAGGATACGAATGAAAATGAAGACTGAGAAAGTTCACTGTAGGAGGCAAAAGAGAAAATTAAGGGTATGTTAGGAAAAAGTGGGAAAAGAAAATACCTGCAAAACATTTTTGGTTTCAAAGAACATCTCTCTCTCAACAGAATGGTTGAAATGCTTACTGGAAATGTCAACACCAATCTTGTGATCAGTGATATCAAGTCCCCAAGTGTTTCAGCACCTCAAGTCTTCTTGGATGGTCTACAGCTGCCTCCACCTGCCAGTACACGCCGTACCCCATCTCCAACTTCACTGACATCGCCCATAAAGGCAGTCGAAACTTCCTTGTAGCACCCGGACAAATTAGTTAGCTAAATATTTTTATTGAAATAGAGATTTGTATATATCAGGCAAAAATGTTATCAAACATTGTTGGAACTGATAGTATTCTGCATAAGCAGAACTGTACAGAAAGCTTAATCTAATGAGATTGGCTGTTATTTTCTTCATAAATTATATTTTAATTAAATTTTAAAGAAAACACTCTTACCATATAGTTTTTATTGGTGGTTTGCCATGCTGTGATTTAACTCTGAGAGATCTTAACTCCACTGTTTTTTAGATTGAGCCATAGTTGATATGGCCGCATTTAATCTTTTAAAACTATAACTCATTTTCTAATTGCTTTTAAAACAAGTGAAAAGTAACCGATCACTTGAGAAATATTGCAGAAGTAACATAAATAATTGCATAACTTTTTATGCTTCACACAAATTCACTTTTTTTTTTTTTTTTTTATTGGTCATTTCTTCTTCATGTGTCATGGGTAATAAATTTAGTAATGAAATGACTGATGCTCATATATCTTAGTTACAATTATAGGTTTAAGAAATATTATTTACTTAATTTATAGTTATAGTTAATTTATAGTTATATAGCAGGAAGTGTGTAAATATGCCATCAAAAGTTATGGTGTTTGCTTCACTAATATGAATTAATGAAGATGCATGTACAGCATCTCAAATATCAGGTAAATTATAAATATTTATAGTAATATTTTGTGGCACCTAAATGCATATTTTTTTCTTTTTTTTTTAAGTATTTGTTCAGTTGCCGCATATGCATGGAGGCAAAAAGGAAAATATGTGAGAGTATAAGTAAGTAAGTAAGTTTATTCAGGTATACACAAATACAGTTACATAGAATTATCATACATAGCAGCATATGTGTAGAGAACCTAGGATAGCCCAAATAAGTCAGACAGAGTGACTTATTTCCATTGGGTGTGAAGCATGGGTTGCGAATGTTGCAGTGAGGAGAAGGCTGCAAGCAGTGATGTTGTGTCTAAGGGCAATGTGTGGTGTGAATATTATGCAAAAAAATCATAGCTTGGAGATTATGAGGTGCAAGGTTACTGAAAGTATTATCCAGAGGGCCAAGGAAGGGTTGTTTAGGTGGTTTGGGCATTTAGAAAGTATGGAGCAAAATAGGATGACTTGGAGGGTATACAAATCTGTAGTGGAGGGAAGGCAGGGTAGGGGCCACCCTAGGAAAGTTGGAGGGGGAGGGGGTGTAAAGGTTTTGTGTGCAAGGGGGCTTGGATATTGAACAGGAATGTGTGATTGTGTTAGATAGGAATGAGTGGAGGCAAATGGTTTTCAGGACTTGATGGTCTGTTGGAATGTGAACAAGGTAACATTTGTGAAGGGAGTCAAGGAAACTGGTTAATGGACTTGAGTCCTGCTAGTGGGAAGTGCAGTGACTGTGCTCTGAAGGAGAGGTAGGGTATTTGCAATTTGGCAGGGCATCTGAACTGCTTCTGGCAAGATAGTGATAAGAGGGAATGCTGGTGAAAGTCTTTCTTTTTTTCGGATCACCCTACCTCATTGGGAGACTGCCGATGTGTTAAAACTAAAATATACTTTATCTTTCCTTATTTGCTATTTGTAAGCACTTTTTTTTTTTAATCCCTGTATGTGTCATTTTGTATTCTGTAGCCGAGCAAAAGAGCATTCAGCTCACAACAGAAAGGATGTAGGTTTAATTCGCAACCTTTTCAGTGGCTGCCACATAGAAATACATCATTGATGCCAGGGTCCCTCATGTAATTTTACATCATAAGCTCAGCTCACTCACATAATCTGTGAGAAGTAAATTTTGTCCTGAATATGAGAGAATGGGTCTGTGTGGTGAGTGTTCACTGTATAAAAAAGAAAATTCTGTCCCTTGTGGTGTATGATGAGAAAAACAAAACTCTGACCATGTTTATGGTTTAAGATAGTGACTTTGAGGTGTTCTCTCAGATTTTTTTTTATGGTTTTATTAGCCATTTCTTAGTATCAGTTGATAGAGTGAAAGACTTATTATTGAAATAGAGATGATTTTGGTTGGTTTACAAACCAGAAGTAACTTGAAATCGAGCTTAAATTAGCGGAAATATTCGATGTTTTTTACCATTTTCTTGAGGACAAGTAAGGCCCCCCCATATCCCAGTCTATTTTGTGGGTTTTTAATAGATCTGATTCAGCTATTGGGACACCAGAGATGTAAGCCATAGCTCCATGTCTTCCTTTGCGGATGACACCTGGATCACCATGGCAGTGACCTCCATCGAAGATACTGCGAGACTCCAAGTGGACATCAACCAAATCTTCGAATGGGCCACTCAAAACAATATGAAGTTCAACGAGGAGAAATTTCAACTACTCAGATATGGAAAACTTGAAGAAATTAAAAATGTGTCAGGGTATACCACAAATTCTAACCATACAATAGAGCTGAAAAGTAATGTGAAGGACCTGGGAGTGATAATGTCAGAGAATCTCGCCTTCAAAGAACACAACAATGTACATGTATTTACTTCATCCGCTAGGAAAATGATAGGATGGATAATGAGAACCTTCAAAACTAGGAATGCCAAGCCCATGATGATTCTCTTTAAATCACTTGTGCTCTCTAGGCTGGAATACTGCTGTACACTAACGGCCCCCTTCAAGGCTGGCGACATTGCAGACCTGGAGAGTGTACAAAGAACTTTCACAGCACACACAAGTGCGATAAGGCACCTAAACTACTGGGAATGGTTGAAGGTCCTTGATCTGTATTCCCTGGAATGCAGGCGAGAGAGATACATGATAATATACACTTGGAAGGTCCTGGAGGGATTGGTACCAAACATGCACACAAAAATCACTCCATATGAAAGCAAAAGACTCGGCAGGAGATGCAACATTCCCCCAATGAAAAGCAGAGGCGCCACAGGTACACTGAGAGACAACACAATAAGCGTCCAGGGTCCAAGACTGTTCAGTTGCCTCCCAGCATACATATGGGGAATTACCAATAGACCCCTGGCTGTCTTCAAGAAGGCACTGGACAAGCACCTAAAGTCAGTACCTGACCAACCGGGCTGTGGTTCGTATGTCAGCTTGCGTGCGGCCAGTAGTAACAGCCTGGTTGATCAAACCCTGATCCACCATGAAGCCTGGTTTCAGACCGGGCCGCGGGGGCGTTGACCCCCGAAACCCTCTCCGGGTAAACTCCAGGTAAACCATAAACCATGACCAGTCATTCCTGACTATGTTTTATATCTGAGAAACAGAGCAAATCTTCTGTTCTTTTGTGTGATTGTGAATTCAAAATGGAAGACCTGGGGGCATGATTAATAAAGAGAAAAAATATTGCTTTATTTTGGACTATATTTTTAAACGTGTATTTTTCTAATTTTGTTTAAAGTTAGCTGAATTACCAAATTCTGTGCACTTTATAATGTAGTTGAGACAGTTAAATGGGCAATTCTTTTGCTCAGTCGATAGAATGGAAGGCATACTAGCAAAATAGCTAAGAATTTGGTATAGTGGAGCAATGAAATTGCCTTAAAATAGGACTCAAAATGGGTGAAATCATCTGTGTAAATTGTGCCGAGAATGCTAACTTTGCCCCTGCGTAATTCCATAAGAGTTCCATCAAATTTCATACTTTTGGTGTCATTACTTTCAGAAAAAGATTCTCTGCCATTTCAGAATAAAAATAATATATATATATTTTTTTTAATGTGGACACTGAGAGCAGTATTAATTTTGAGGGTCTGAACAACGAATGGATCAAGTTGAGTAAGTCTTTTTTTTATGTCTGCTGTCATGTTTATCAACCGCTGTGGGTTGTATCCTGGGGAGGAACCTGCAATGGTAATAACTCATAATAATTGCTTTATTGAATTATTTTAGAGCAATAAAACCTAGAATAAATCTTTTAATCATATGTTATAATGTGGTGACAAGTAAAGCAAGTATGCGTGTTGTAAGAGGCGACTAAAATGCCGGGAGCAAGGAGCTAGTAACCTCTTCTCCTGTATATATTACTAAATGTAAAAGGAGAAACTTTCGTTTTTCCTTTTGGGCCACCCCACCTCGGTGGGATACGGCCGGTGTGTTGAAAGAAAGAAGAAGAAGTAAAGCAAGTGTGCTCTCAGAACTGGTGCTGCTGTAAAAGGTTTACAAGGGTCTACTTATATAAGTCACTTTAGCAGCAACCTGTTGGTAGACCTACTGCACCAGTACATAGACCCTACAATCACTTTTAACCCAATAAATGATTTGTTTACCTTATGCACACCCACTTCCTGTGTTGGGGCAAAGGTACATAAATTAGCTTCTTGAGTTGCTGTTGCTATTGCTTTTAAGAACATGGAGATTAACCTTAGCTTATAATGAGTGGTGAATATAGTTATTGTAGGAAGTCTGAATAAATGAATAATGGGTATAATTGTAAACCACTGCATTAGCGAAACGCCATAAAGTGAAGTGCTGTAAACAGGACCTGCCTGTATATCCCATAGTCTTGTAACCCAACCTTCTACTTCTTGATTAATTATTAGACAAGGCAATTTCTTCAGAATCAGCTGGTATTATCAAGTCTTCCTCATAGTTAACTTATCTCTACGTTGCCAGTATTGAACATCTGCTGACAGGATGTGCCTCTAAGCATTGAAGAATTGAGACACTTATGCAACACATCGGAATCTTTATTGAAGAAACATTTCACCACACAGTGACTTCATCAGTCCAATACAAAGTAGAAATGGGTAAGGAGAGGAGAAGTTTGAGGTAATCAGTCCCTCAACCTGGAAATGATGTGTTCAGTCCATCACTTACAGGAAATGATTTCCTGCAAGAGTGATTGGACTGAACCGAAGTACAAGTACACTGTTGTCAAAGTCCCAGTGGTGTGATTTCAGGATCTGAACCTTCAATATTTTGCCAATTACTCAACATTGATGAGGACGCCTGACTGGGATAAGTAACATAAGCTTTGTTTTTTTTTTTTTCTTGACACCCATTTTCAAGCAAGGCAGCATGACACATGGCAGGGTGACACATGGCAGGGTGACACATGGCAGGGTGACACATGGCAGGGTGACACAAGGCAGAGTGACACATGGCAGAGTGACACATGGCAGGGTGACACATGGCAGGGTGACACAAGGCAGGGTGACACATGGCAGGGTGACACAAGGCAGAGTGACACATGGCAGGGTGACACATGGCAGGGTGACACATGGCAGCATGACACATGGCAGGGTGACACATGGCAGGGTGACACAAGGCAGGGTGACACAAGGCAGGGTGACACAAGGCTGGGTGCCACAAGGCAGGGTGACACATGGCAGGGCGACACATGGCAGGGTGACACAAGACAGGGTGACACAAGTCAGGGTGACACAAGGCAGGGTGACACAAGGCAGGGTGGCACAAGGCAGGGTGACACATCGCAGGGTGACACAAGGCAGGGTGACACAAAGCACGGTGACACAAGGCAAAGTGACAAGGCAGGGTGACACAAAGCAGGGTGACACAAGGCAGGATGACACATGGCAGGGTGACACAAGACAGGGTGACACATGGCAGGGTGACACAAGGCAAGGTGACACAAGGCAAGGTGACACAAGGCAAGGTGACACAAGGCATGGTGACACAAGGCAGGGTGACAGAAAGCATGGTGATGCAAGGCAGGGTGACACAAGGCAAGGTGACACAAGGCAAGGTGACACAAGGCATGGTGACACAAGGCAGGGTGACACATGGCAAGGTGACACAAGGCAGGGTGACACATGGCAAGGTGACACAAGGCAAGGTAACACAAGGCAAGGTGACACAAGACAGAGTGTGACAAGGCAGGGTGACACAAGGCAGGGTGACACAAGGCAAAGTGACACAAGGCAAGGTGACACAAGGCATGGTGACACAAGGCAGGGTGACACATGGCAAGGTGACACAAGGCATGGTGACACAAGGCAGGGTGACACAAGGCATGGTGACACAAGGCAAGGTGACACAAGGCATGGTGACACAAGGCAGGGTGACACAAGGCATGGTGACACAAGGCAAGGTGACACAAGGCATGGTGACACAAGGCAGGGTGACACAAGGTAGGGTGACACATGGCAAGGTGACACAAGGCAGGGTGACACATGGCAGGGTGACACAAGGCAGGGTGACATATGGCAGGGTGACACAAGGCAATGTGACACAAGGCAGGGTGACACAAGACAAGGTGACACATGGCAGGGTGACACATGGCAAGGTGACACAAGGCAGGGTGACACAAGGCAGAGTGACACAAGACAACGTGACACAAAGCAAGGTGACACAAGGCATGATGACACAAGGCAGGGTGACACAAGGCAGGGTGACACATGGCAAGGTGACACAAGGCAAGGTGACACAAGGCAAGGTGACATAAGGCATGTTGACACAAGGGAGGGTGACACAAGGCAGGGTGACACATGGCAAGGTGACACAAGGCAGGGTGACACAAGGCAAGGTGACACAAGGCAAGGTGACACAAGGCATGGTAACACAAGGCAGGGTGACACAAGGCAGGGTGACACAAGGCACGGTGACACAAGGCAATGTGACACAAGGCAGGGTGACACAAGGCACGGTGACACAAGGCAAGGTGACACAAGGCATGGTGACAGAAGGCAGGGTGACACAAGGCAGGGTGACATATGGCAAGGTGACACAAGGCAGGGTGACACAAGGCTGGGTTACACAAGGCAAGGTGACACAAGGCAAGGTGACACAAGGCAAGGTGACACAAGGCATGGTGACACAAGGCAGGGTGGCACATGGCAGGGTGACACAAGGCAGGGTGACACAAGGCAGGGTGGCACATGGCAGGGTGACACAAGGCAGGGTGACACAAGGCAATGTAACACAAGGCAGGATGACACAAGGCAATGTAACACAAGGCAGGGTGACACAAGGCAGGGTGACACAAGGCTGGGTGCCACAAGGCAGGGTGACACATGGCAGTGTGACACAAAGCAGAGTAACACATGGCAGGGTGACACAAGGCAGGGTGACACAAGGCTGGGTGACACAAGGCAATGTGACACAAGGCAGGGTGACACAAGACAGGGTGACATGGCAGGGTGGGACAAGGCAAGGTGACACATAGCAGTGTAACACAAGGCAGGGTGACACAAGGCTGGGTGACACAAGGCAGGGTGACACAAGGCAGGGTGACACAAGGCTGGGTGCCACAAGGCAGGATGATACATGGCAGGGTGACACAAGGCAGGATGACACAAGGCAGGGTGACACAAGGCAGGGTGGCACAAGGCAGGGTGACACATGGCAGGGTGACACAAGGCAGGGTGACACAAAACACGGTGACAAGGCAGGGTGATGCAAGGCAGGATGACACATGGCAGGGTGACACAAGGCAGGGTGGCACAAGGCAGGGTGACACATGGCAGGGTGACAAGGCAGGGTGACACAAAGCACGGTGACACAAGGCAGAGTGACAAGGCAGGGTGACACAAAGCAGGGTGACACAAGGCAAGGTGACACAAGGCAAGGTGACACAAGGCAAGGTGACACAAGGCATGGTGACACAAGGCAGGGTGGCACATGGCAGGGTGACACAAGGCAGGGTGACACATGGCAGGGTGACACAAGACAGGGTGACACATGGCAGGGTGACACAAGGCAAGGTGACACAAGGCAAGGTGACACAAGGCATGGTGACACAAGGCAGGGTGACACAAGGCATGGTGACACAAGGCAGGGTGACACAAGGCATGGTGACAAAAGGCAGGGTGACACAAGGCAAGGTGACACAAGGCATGGTGACACAAGGCAGGGTGACACAAGGCAGGGTGACATAAGGCAGGGTGACACATGGCAAGGTGACACAAGGCAGGGTGACACATGGCAAGGTGACACAAGGCAAGGTGACACAAGGCAGGTTGACACATGGCAAGGTGACACAAGACAGAGTGACACAAGGCAGGGTGACACAAGGCAGGGTGACACAAGGCAGGGTGACACAAGGCAAGGTGACACAAGGCATGGTGACACAAGGCAGGGTGACACAAGGTAGGGTGACACATGGCAAGGTGACACAAGGCATCGTGACACAAGGCATCGTGACACAAGGCAGGGTGACACAAGGCATGGTGACACAAGGCAAGGTGACACAAGGCATGGTGACACAAGGCAGGGTGACACAAGGCAGGGTGACACATGGCAAGGTGACACAAGGCAGGGTGATACAAGGCAGGGTGACACATGGCAGGGTGACACAAGGCAAGGTGACACAAGGCAAGGTGACACAAGGCATGGCGACACAAGGCAGGGTGACACAAGGCAGGGTGACACAAGGCAATGTGACACAAGGCAGGGTGACACAAGGCACGGTGACACAAGGCAAGGTGACACAAGGCATGGTGACACAAGGCAGGGTGACACAAGGCAGGGTGACACATGGCAAGGTGACACAAGGCAGGGTGACACAAGGCAGGGTTACACAAGGCAAGGTGACACAAGGCAAGGTGACACAAGGCAAGGTGACACAAGGCATGGTGACACAAGGCAGGGTGGCACATGGCAGGGTGGCACAAGGCAGGGTGACACATGGCAGGGTGACACATGGCAAGGTGACACAAGGCAGGGTGACACAAGGCAGGGTTACACAAGGCAAGGTGACACAAGGCAAGGTGACACAAGGCAAGGTGACACAAGGCATGGTGACACAAGGCAGGGTGGCACATGGCAGGGTGACACAAGGCAGGGTGACACATGGCAGGGTGACACAAGCCAATGTAACACAAGGCAGGGTGACACAAGTCAATGTAACACAAGGCAGGGTGACACAAGGCAGGGTGACACAAGGCTGGGTGCCACAAGGCAGGGTAACACATGGCAGTGTGACACAAAGCAGGGTAACACATGGCAGGGTGACAAGGCAGGGTGACACATGGCAGGGTGACACAAGGCAATGTGACACAAGGCAGGGTGACACAAGACAGGGTGACACATGGCAGGGTGGGACAAGGCAAGGTGACACATGGCAATGTAACACAAGGCAGGGTGACACAAGGCTGGGTGACACAAGGCAGGGTGACACAAGGCAGGGTGACACAAGGCTGGGTGCCACAAGGCAGGATGATACTTGGCAGGGTGACACATGGCAGGGTGACACAAGGCAGGGTGACACAAGTCAGGGTGACACAAGGCAGGGTGATACAAGGCAGGGTGACACAAGGCAGGGTGGCACAAGGCAGGGTGACACATGGCAGGGTGACACAAGGCAGGGTGACACAAAACACGGTGACACAAGACAGAGTGACAAGGCAGGGTGACACAAGGCAGGGTGACACAAGGCAGGATGACACATGGCAGGGTGGCACAAGGCAGGGTGACACACTGCAGGGTGACACAAGGCAAGGTGACACAAGGCAAGGTGACACAAGGCATGGTGACACAAGGCAGGGTGACACAAGGCATGGTGACACAAGGCAGGGTGACACAAGGCAAGGTGACACAAGGCAAGGTGACACAAGGCATGGTGACACAAGGCAGGATGACACAAGGCAGGGTGACACAAGGCAAGGTGACACAAGGCAGGGTGACACATGGCAAGGTGACACAAGACAGAGTGACACAATGCAGGGTGACACATGGCAGGGCGACACAAGGCAGGGTGGCACAAGGCAGGGTGACACAAGGCATGGTGACACAAGGCAAGGTGACACAAGGCATGGTGACACAAGGCAGGGTGACACAAGGCATCGTGACACAAGGTAGGGTGACACAAGGCAAGGTGACACAAGGCAGGGTGACACAAGGCAGGGTGACACATGGCAAGGCGACACAAGGCAGGGTGACACAAGGCAGGGTGACACAAGGCAAGGTGACACAAGGCAAGGTGACACAAGGCATGGTGACACAAGGCAGGGTGACATAAGGCAAGGTGACACAAGGCAGGGTGACACAAGGCAGGGTGACACAAGGCATGGTGACACAAGGCAGGGTGACACAAGGCAAGGTGACACATGGCAAGGTGACACAAGGCAGGGTGACACAAGGCAGGGTGACACAAGGCAAGGTGACACAAGGCAGGGTGACACATGGAAGGTGACACAAGGTATGGTGACACAAGGCAAGGTGACACAAGGCAGGGTGACACAAGGCAGGGTGACACATGGCAAGGTGACACAAGGCATGGTGACACATGGCAAGGTGACACAAGGCATGGTGACACAAGGGAGGGTGACACAAGGCATGGTGACACAAGGCAGGGTGACACAAGGCAGGGTGACACATGGCAAGGTGACACAAGGCATGGTGACACATGGCAAGGTGACACAAGGCATGGTGACACAAGGGAGGGTGACACAAGGCAGGGTGACATAAAGAAGACAACATACAGTAAATAGCTCTGTTCAGAAGTGAGTTGTGTTCCAGGTAGTATTTCAATTTTGCAAACAAGCTCTTTTAACCTTGAAACTATTATCCTCTAGAAAAAGCTGGTAAAAATGAAGGTTATGAACCACAAATGTTCCTAACTGCAGAACTGCATTTGTAAAACAATTTTCTCAGTATTGTCTTTTGGACCCAGTTCATAAGTCAGATCGCTGTATGACAAAATTTAAGTCCACGATGTACCTACCATTATTTTTCTTCAGCTTCCATTTCAAAAAGGCTTAAAAAAAATTGTGATATTTCAGTGCCTATCATTTTGGTGTGAAATCCTAATGAAGATCCAAATTTTTGAGGTCTTTATTAGTTTTTCTGGGAATTAATAGTTGTGCTGTCAGTTCTTGATGAATTACTTTTGTTGACATGATTATCCCACTACATAATTTGCATCAGATACATTGATAAAGATGTATTCTTAGCAATAAAAAATTCAACACAGTATTGTATTGTACTTTACAGTATTGTATTACACAATACAGTATTGAAAGGTACTGTATTGTATTATGCAATACAGTATTAAAAGATACTGTGTTTATTACACAATACAGTATTGAAAGGTGCTGTATTGTATTACACAATACAGTATTGAAAGATACTGTGTTGTATTATACAATACACTATTGCAAGGTACTGTATTGTATTACTCAATACAGTATTGAAAGGTACTATACTGTGTTACACAATACAATATTGTAGTGCACATTTTTTAGCCAGATCCATCATCTGTACTTGTATCATCCTTTCTTATACTATACCTAGAGTGTCTGCTGATAACTGATCCTTATAAACCACCACGGGACGGGCAGAGATTCAACCCATGGAATTTTAGGACTCGCTTGCCATGGGTTCAATCCCTGCCCGTTCCATGGTTTGTTTACGATTTCGTGAGTAATGATCCATATCATTGTATGTGATGATGTCAATGTGATACGTGTAAATATGACAAACCGTTTAATTTATGGATTGTTTTCTCTAGTCATTTTGTACTAAACAATATTAATAAATGATCTGTTAATTGTTTGCTAATTTATACCTTTTTATGTTCTGAAGAAGGTGAGAATGAAAGATTCTTAGAAGCTGAAACAAAACCATGTTGCTCAGTTCAGAGAATAATGGTATTCTTTTATGACAAGTGTTATTGATTAATGAGACACTTGTGCAATATTTATGTATCTTTATCCCAAATAAAGATGCAGGAGACCCTGTTTTTACAGTAGGTTAGGTTCCAGGCTTCTGTAGGGCCCCACTTATATTGCAGGTTAGGTTCCAGACTACTGTAGGGCCCCACTTATACTGCAGGTTAGGTTCCAGGCTACTGTAGGGCCCTGTTTATACTGCAGGTTAGGTTCCAGCCTATTGTAGGGCCCTGTTTATACTGCAGGTTAGGTTCCAGGCTTCTGTAGGGCCCCACTTATACTGCAGGTTAGGTTCCAGGCTACTGTAGGGCCCTGTTTATACTGCAGGTTAGGTTCCAGGCTACTGTAGGGCTCCACTTATACTGCAGGTTAGGTTCCAAGCTACTGTAGGGCCCTGCTTATACTGTAGGTTAGGTTCCAGGCTACTGTAGGGCTCTGCTTATACTGCAGGTTAGATTCCAGGCTACTGTAGGGCCCTGCTTATACTGCAGGTTAGGTTCCAGGCTACTGTAGACCCCGCTTATACTGCAGGTTAGGTTCCAGGCTACTGTAGGGCCCCACTTATACTGCAGGTTAGGTTCCAGGCTACTGTAGGGCCCCACTTATACTGCAGGTTAGGTTCCAGGCTACTGTAGGGCCCCACTTATACTGCAGGTTAGGTTCCAGGCTACTGTAGGGCCCCACTTATACTGCAGGTTAGGTTCCAGGCTACTGTAGGGCCCCACTTATACTGCAGGTTAGGTTCCAGGCTACTGTAGGGCCCCACTTATACTGCAGGTTAGGTTCCAGGCTACTGTAGGGCCCCACTTATACTGCAGGTTAGGTTCCAGGCTACTGTAGGGCCCCACTTATACTGCAGGTTAGGTTCCAGGCTACTGTAGACCCCACTTATACTGCAGGTTAGGTTCCAGGCTACTGTTGTGAAGCGAAATCACTGTAAAGTGAATCATAGCCTTTTTTCACTTTCAAATCCATATAAAAGCCTGATAACCTGTTTATTGTACTTTTTTTTTTATTATTAGTGAGCAATAGAGCTAGGCCTATAAAATGCATATACAGTACACACATTACTTACCTTATTTTCATTCCTAGCTAATAGTGAGTGGTGAATATATTTATTGTAGGAAGTCTGAATAAATGAAGAATGGCTGTAATTGAAAATCACTGCATTAGCAAAATACCTTAAAGCAAAGTGCTGTAAAGCGGGACCTGCCTGTACCCAGATGTTGCCCAAGTGTCTCATTTATTATCTTGTCAGTTTTCTAAACAGTTTCTTCACAAGAGCTGTATTACATGCATTACATTTAATACTTTTTTTTTATTATAATAATGCATTATTGTGTGAGATATATTATACTGGAGTGATCAGTAGACACCTGTCATTAAACATCAAATTTTATTGCAAAAATTTCTTAATACGGCAATCCTGAGCATGCAGCCTCCTTGCGAAGAACAGAATATTATGTTAGTTTTTAGCAGGAGAGGAGAGATTTGATTCTAAGTAAAATCTTTGAGTGTTCTTGTATGCTGACTTGATCCAAGGAATTGGACTTATCCTCCCCCTCCTTGGATCAAACCTCAATGCCTTCCACTCCCCACTGTGGGAGCACCTTGCCCAGAATAAAATGGAATAAAAGTGTTGTACACAGAGACTTCGTTGTTAATATTCTTCTTATATATTGGCAATGTGTTCATTATTATTCTTATATATTGGCAGTGTGTTCATTATTATTCTTATATATTGACAGTGTTCTGGACTTGAACTTTTTGTTTGTGGAGCTTAAAGATGAAAAGTGGAAACTGATGGAATAATTCAACATGTGAATGAGAAGTAGCCAGAACATCTGTTGCCAGAACATCCATTGCCAGAACATCTGTTGCCAGAACATCCATTGCCAGAACATTAGTTGCCAGAACATCCGTTGCCAGAACATCTGTTGCTGCTGTTCTTCCTGAAGCATCAGCACAGTTTAGATATAAGTGTGAGTACAGTAGTTTATTGCAGATACCCACTTATGCTTAAATATTTAGTATCAGTGCTTGTTAAGTAAATGTGTTGAGATAGGGGAAGCACTAAACCCATAAAGGCCATTCAGTGCCTTGGAAATGAGAGGGCAAGGAGTAATTAGGTTTGATCGTAGGAAGGGGGGAGTAGCTCCATTTCCCATGGATCAAGACACCTTCACCAGCATTAAGGGATTAGGAACCCCCCATCCATCCATCCCAAAGGTTTTAAGCTCATTCACATGTCAAAACGGTCTTAATAATGAAATATTCAGCCACTAATGTGCCGGATGATTATAATAATAATAATTTCACTGGGGGAAAAAGGTGAGTGGTGCACTGAGGAGTCTGTGGAGACAAAGAACTTTATTCATGAAATCAAAGAGAAGAATGTATGAGAGCATAGTTATACCAACGCTCTTGTATGGGTGTGAGGCATGGGTGGTGAATGTTGCAACAAAGAGAAGGCTGGAGGCAGTGGAGATGTCATGTCTGAGGGCAGTGTGTGGTGTGAATATAATGCAGAGACTCCATAGTTTGGAAATTAGGAGGAGGTGCAGGATTACCAAAACTGTTATCCAGAGGGCTGAGGAGGGGTTGCTGGGATGGTTTGGACATATAGAGAGGATGGAATGAAATAGAATGACTTTGAGAGTGTATAAATTTGTAGTGGAGGGGTTGGCCTAAGAAAGTTGGAGGGAGGGGGCAAAGGAGGTTTTGTGTGCGAGGGGCTTGGACTTCCAGCAAGCATGCATGAGCATGTTAGATAGGAGCAAATGGACACAAATGGTTTTTAGGACATGACATGCTGTTGGAGTGTAAGCAGGGTAACATTTATGAAGGGATTCAGAGAAACCAGCAGGCTGGACCTGATTCCTGGAGATGGGAAGTACAGTGTCTGCACTCTGAAGGAGGGGTATTAATGTTGCAGTTTTATAATTGTAGTGTAAGCACGCCTCTGCCGAGACAGTGATGGAGTGAATGATGAAAGTTTTTCTTTTTCGGGCCACCCTTCCTTGGTGGGAAACAATTGATGTGTTAATAAAAAAAATAATTTCAGGAGCTAGTAACCCCTTTTCCTGTATAAATTACTAAGTGTAAAGAGAAGAAAAACTTTCATTTCATATTTTCTGGGTCACTCTACCTTGCTGGGAGATGGCCAGTGTGTTAAAAAGAATAATGCTGTAATAATTCCACAACTAGTAGACGGATTATTTATTTACATTCAATGATGCAATTGTTCGTGTTATATCTGTCAGTAGTTTCTGGGATAATTAACCTGACCCCAAGAATCAGTTTCTGAAAGATAATGATTTGATACTGCATTCCTTTGTTTTAATTGATGAATTATGTAATTAAAATTCATTGGTTAGAACCATTACAGCTCTGATTTATTTAATATTTTAAATTCAGTTTTCTACAGTGTTACTGTTTTCAGGTACGTGTATCAGTTTCTGCATTAACATGGTAATCCTTACTTGGCTGAATACCATGTACAAGACCATTGAGATGTGTTAAAGAGGTTCAACGAGGGAAGAAGACATTGTTAAAAGTAAGACCGTTTGATTCATGTACAGTTTTGTTCTCTAGAAAACAATAGCAAAATGGATGACGGTGTGTCACCTGTTCATAACTGCAGATTGACATATAACAGACTTTTTAAAACGGGGTAAAATCCACTAAGTAAATTATATTTTTAGCTCCTTTTACTTTCGTGTTTGTTACAATATATGTAACTATAAATTTTGTATACAATTGCAAGCGCCAGTCACTCAAACAATCCACCCCTTACCCATTAGTCTGTTATACAGCTTCTCCTCACTTAATGACAGAGTTCCATTCCTAAGACCACATCATTAAACGAATTTGTCGCTAAGTGAGGAGCATACTGTAATAGTTGTGAGTTTGTGTCAACTATCTTTGATATTGTTTTAATGTCACCTTTGCATCATTTATAACATTTCTGGTATGTTTTTAAAAGTTTATACAGTAGTGTACTGTATGTTGAAATAAACAGAATAGAGGAAATCAGCTCTAATATACATTATTTAGGTATGAATACTGGTCAGAGAGCCCATCGTAAGTCCGAGGCATCAGTGAATGAGTTATGTTGCTGTATTGAGGAGGTTATTGTAATTATCGTAATTATTTTCTCATTATGTCTTTAAGACCATTGCAAGACACAACGAAGTAAAATATCTAGGCTTGTTCTTTCAAAGCATCTTGTAATCTACACCCACATTCAGCACATAAATTACTATGTACCTCAAACAGCATTACTTTCATTATACAACTCGCTAAGCTATCCCTACCTCACCTATGCTGTTTGTGCCTGGGGATCCACTACAGCAAATCACCTAAAACCAATAATATCTCAACAGAAACAACTGAATGATCACTCAAGTCTAGTAGTGCCAGACAAAATGCTCCCTTACTCTTCAAAAGTCTAAACATATGTAATCTACATAAAATTCATTCATGCTACTGTGCAAACTACATATACAGGACAATCAGTTCTACTATCAATCCTGACCTGAAACTCTTTCTTGGTAGTTGCAACAGAACTCATAGGCATAATACGTGACACACAAATCTCTATGACATTCCCCATGTCCAACTCAACCAGTGTAAAAACTCAATGTATATACAAAGACCTAAAATCTGGAATTTTGTCTGAATATTCCCAAGTCTCTTTGTCCACCAATCACTTTAAAGATACTGTTAAACAACACCTCCTCACCTTAATGTAACCCTGGCCAAACAAATCCTAAAACCTTGTCTTTCATCCATTAGTTCCCTGTTCTTGTTCCATCCTTCCTTTGACTCTCATTTATTGCTAGAAAGGCTTTTTTTGTATCAACTCGTGTACCTAGCTTTATCCTTAATATATCTTTAATTAGAATTTTTTATTGAATTACTAAATACCTTCAGTATAGTAAAAACTAAATATTCTTATTCTCATGTACTGTAAGTGTCTCATTGTCTAGTGATTGTAAGTTAGTTTTAAAGTTGATCAAAATGCCTTGCATAACAAGGGGCTTTCTATAGTTTATACATGTCAGTTACCAAATATGCTTTTGGCACATCTATTTTCGTAGTTTACTACTGTGACCTGTTGTTCTCTCTTTTTTTCACTAAAAAATCTTAAATATTTTTTGTATCCCTTTATGACCTTATATGTAGTTATTATTATCTTCTATTCTTCTAGCAGTTACTATAAACTTTTTGAAGTGTTATCAGCCTGTCTTTTTAAGCTCGGTATTTAGCTCTGGGAGCCATTTTGTAGCTCATCTTTGGAGATTTTCTAGTGTATCCGTATGTTGAAGTGTTTGTGCTGCTACTCTTCCATATATTGCAATTTTGGGCTAATGTACAATGACTTTTTTTTTCATTATTTCCTCATCAATTTAACTGAAGGCTGTTTAATAATTTACACAGCCATGAATTGCAACTCAGCTCCGACAGCCACAAACAAACAAGCAAGTGTAGTATAAATTTTTCTAACTACATATTTCATTTATACTATAATGATAAGTCTCTCTTCGTCAGTGATGGCACTTTTAATATTATGGAGATATCAGGTGAGGATATAGAAAGATTGGGTTTCTTGTAGCTGGGAGAAAGGGTAGTATGAAGGGTGTCTGAGAGGAAGGAGAGTTAAGGGATATTGAAGGCTGGAGGGGAAGGAGTTTTAGTATTAGTTCTTGTATTGGGTGCTAGACATTGGTTGAGGAAAGGTAAAGGCAAATTAGGAACAGGAAAGTCAAAGATTGGTAGGATAGAGACAAGGGAGGTGGATGTGTGGGTGAGAGGGAGAACATTGAAGTGAAGGGAAGGGTTGGTAGGGCAGAGGAAAAAAGATGGATGTGGGTGTATGTCATGGCATTTTAGGGTAAGATTTTTCAGAAAACAGGACAAGTGTTTTTCGATGCAGGTCTTAGGAAAAGGTGTCATATGGGAATGCTTCAGCCTGTGGTATATGCAAGGGTTGGAAGAGTGTAATGACATGATTGCAAACAAACCATACCACAGGCTGGGATAGAACCTGCTGTCAGTCATAAACCTCCAGACCTACATGTTAGCCACTGGGCCAGCTGGCTATAATAAGGCTCATCCAACTAGGTATATTTATACACCATAGGAAGGTTAGCATAGGCACCACTGTGACCACAAATGCAAGCTTTTACAGATGAATCTCCTGCCAGCATGGTCCTGACGATGAATCTCATTGTAGCCAGCTGGCCCAGTAGTTAATGCATCGATCTGGGGTTTTATGACTCTCTGAATGTGGGTTCTATCCCCACCCGTGGTATGGTTTGGAAGACAGGCTGGAGGGGTGGAACAAGTGGGAAAATTAAGTAGGAGTGAGATGTATTTAAAAGCAAATGCTAAACCTGTATGGGATGAAACATGTTGCTGAGTAAGAGAAAGTGACTCTGGGGTGTGAGTAATGGTTGGGCCTAGAGAATATCACTCCTAAGGGTGGGAATGTAAGTGGTATTTGTTCAATTCTTGCATTAGTTGGATGACAAGCGAGATGTAGTGGGGCAAGGAGGGAGAGGTGAAAGTTATTTGGCATCTGTTTCTTGTGCAGTAAGGGAGGAAGAGAAAGTTCCTGTGCATGTGATAGACTGATTATATTACTCGATCCTAAGCGCTGACCCTGAAAGGGTCACACAGCACTGTGTGAGAGAGTAGAAGGTAGGCTGAGGGAGATGCTGTGTGGAGGCCTGGGCACTATCTCTATTCCCTCTTTCTTCCCATCCCTCTCACTGTTGTATTCCTCTTCCTTTCTGAAAGTTGTTTATCATTCCAGGTGCACACAGGCACACCTGTCTGAGGTCAAGATCCAGATTTCGAACACGCTTAATAAACACTTGTGCCAAAATAATAAGCGTCAAGGTTCTCCCCAATAATATACATAGTCGTCGATAAACTTTATTATCGATAGAATTATATATATTTATATATATATATATACACACACACGTTATAAAATCTCTACACTATGTACACTCTGAATATTCATAAAAAATAGCATTTATCAGCATCATTGGTTTCTGAAGGTATACACGTTTGTACGAAGATGAAAGTAAAGATGTAAAATACTTATGGTACTGTATAAGGCACTGGGGCATATGTGAAGTACTAAATATTTAGCTCAAAAAGATGAAACTAAACACTAGGTGAGGCATACCAATGTCAGGGATAGATGTATGATGTCAGGGACGAATGTAGGATATATGTCAGGGACAGGTATAGTGTTTAGGGGTTTATGACATCAATGAGGAATACTGTGTTAAATTAGACATGTGCAACTCTTGATTGATGGACTGACCACATTGACTCAATGTTGAGGGACTGATTACCTCATTCTCCTCCTGTTCTTCAAGTTTATCCTTTGTATGGACTGATAAAGCCACTGTGTGGCGAAACGTTTCCTCAGTAAAGATACCCAAGAGTTGCACACGTGTCTAATTTAACGTGTCGGTTCTTTGAACCATTCATCTACAAGGAATACTGTATAGAGTACATTTCATGTGCAGTATACTGTATCAAGAACAGGAATCTCTTAAATGGCATGATTCTCCAAAATGATGCATTAACAGAGTCATCAACAGTTCCTTAATTAGTGTTTCCAATATGATGCATTAGTAGACAGTCATCAACATTTCCATTATGATTGGTGCATCTCAAGGTTAATACTAACAAATATGTAATCAAACATTTTTACATTTAACTTGAAACAGTTTTGCTAAAACATTCTGCAAACTTAATGAAAGCAAGAGTAAATTCATATGACATCTTTAAAGTTTGGATTTTGATAACCATTAAATTAGCCATTTAATTATACATCCAGATACTGAATACCAGTCTACCAATATTACTGCTACACAAGGGTACAGTATTTATGAAATTGACACATGCCCCATCAAATCTACCATTGTATTAAGTTTGTATATTAGGTATTTACAGAAATAATTTATAAATTTTTCACTCATATTTTACAGCAACTTTGATTCAGACAGCTATGTATTGTCTAAAGCTAGGCTAACTTTGATTCACACACAGCTATGTATTGTCTAAAGCTAGGCTAACTTTGATTTACACACAGCTATGTATTGTCTAAGCTAGGCTAACTTTGATTCACACACAGCTATGTATTGTCTAAGCTAGGCTAACTTTGATTCACACACAGCTATGTATTGTCTAAAGCTAAGCTAACTTTGATTTACACACAGCTATGTATTGTCTAAAGCTAGGCTAACTTTGATTCACACACAGCTATGTATTGTCTAAAGCTAGGCTAACTTTGATTCACACACAGCTATGTATTGTCTAAAGCTAGGCTAACTTTGATTCACACACAGCTATGTATTGTCTAAAGCTAGGCTAACTTTGATTCACACACAGCTATGTATTGTCTAAGCTAGGCTAACTTTGATTCACACACAGCTATGTATTGTCTAAAGCTAGGCTAACTTTGATTCACACACAGCTATGTATTGTCTAAAGCTAGGCTAACTTTGATTCACACACAGCTATGTATTGTCTAAAGCTAGGCTAACTTTGATTCACACACAGCTATGTATTGTCTAAGCTAGGCTAACTTTGATTCACACACAGCTATGTATTGTCTAAAGCTAGGCTAACTTTGATTCACACACAGCTATGTATTGTCTAAAGCTAGGCTAACTTTGATTCACACACAGCTATGTATTGTCTAAAACTATGCTTTCAGATGGTTTTCATACTGAATACCAATTTAAAATATACTTTACTGAAAAATCTGTAAAATACTATTTGCAAAGGTACAACAATGACTAATGAAAAATAAATCTACTGGAGATTAGGAAATAAATAATACTGGTAGTAATACTGGGGAAAAAACATTTTCATTCAGATTCTGACAACTTTCACTATAAACTGCTTTGCCATTTTCATTCAGCTGACAACTTTCACTAAAAACTGCTAAAACTGCTATACTATTTTGATTTCTGAAGTCACCTCACTTCTTGATGCTAACTGTATTCTTTATTTTATACTATTTATGCTAGTCATTTATTTTTGTTTCAATACAATATTAATATCTAGCACAGCACAGAACAAGCTTGTATTGGGACTTTCCTTTTAGAGCTTTATCTGCTCATAAAATAAAGCTCAACACAGGGCAAAACGCGGTCCCAGTAAACCTTGTTTTCCGTGTTTTATCGTTGTTGTCCATTAATTTATTTGACAAATTATCTGGCTGTTCCCATTTTTTATATTTCTTAAATTGTTCAACACTTCCAGGGGAAACTGATTAGGATTATTAATATAATCAGAAAGAAGCGCTAAACCACAAGGGTTAACCGATTAGGAAAAAAAGGCAGGCACACATACAAAAGGTAAGATACATATGAACAGTTGGGCATCTTCATTGTTGAAACATTTTGCTTATGTGGTATGCTTCTGTATTTAGTTTAGCGTTTCTTTTTTATTATAATAATCATTCCTCTGTATTTGACTGAAGAAGCCTACCGTGTAGGCGAAACATTTTCAGCAACAGAGATGCCCAACTGATGCACATCAGTCTCACTCATCACCTTGTTGGCATATTATACCACTTTCACATGGAAAAGGTAACCGACGATTACGTTATGGACATCCAGTACTATAAGACAGACCTGCACACAAGCTGTCAAAATATATTGGTGTATGCAATTTTGTAGATTTAACGGAGTATTTGATGTTTGGACCATCGTATGTTATAGGGAACTATGAGCATAATAAATTAAAAATGCTAAACTTAAATGCAACATAGAAAATTTATATTTTTGGCAAGAACAAAGCTCATACTAGAAAGGGATGCATGTATTGGTAATTAAAAAAAAAAATTGTGATAATTTAACAAATGTAACTTTAGCAGGTGAATAGTAGATGCTTATGAATTTTTGTTACATATTCAATTGTATTCCATTCAAATATTACTTAACACTTGTTAAGTAATATTTGAAAAGATCTCTCAGTGATACAAGTGCACAAGCTA
Source organism: Cherax quadricarinatus (assembly GCF_038502225.1). NCBI lineage: Eukaryota > Metazoa > Arthropoda > Malacostraca > Decapoda > Parastacidae > Cherax > Cherax quadricarinatus. The sequence goes on from NC_091358.1 coordinate 3,967,049, forward strand.
ACCCTGATTACTACCAGTTAAGCTTAAATAATATACCTATACTTATGTAAGAGTATAATTATGTAACATAATATGGCCAGCATTTTCACAGTCTGACCTTTCAAGGGAAATATCTTGATGGTGCAGAGCTTGTGACCCCGGGAAATGGTGCTGCCCTTCACTTTAAAAAAAGCTGAATACCTACCAGCCCCCCCCCCCCCCCCCCGAGATGATGTATGATCTATGAATTTAGCGTTACCCCATAAAAATAATAATCATAGCTTAGGGAAAAAATTAAGAACACAAAGCTTAGCAATATTTTTCGTCACGATTATGTGCTCGTAAAAAGAAAGTGTAATATAATTAGTTAAAACAGCATTGAGGCAAGACTAGGTGAAGGGTGAGAAGAAGGAAAATAGCATACACAGTGATGGGGAAATCATTAGTGGTAATTCAGAGAGTAAACAGGTGAATTATTATTATTATTATTATAATCAAAAAGAAGCGCTAAGCCACAAGGGCTATACAGCGCTGCAGGGTAGGGAAGGAAGCAAGGGAATTGGATGGCAGAAGGGAGGGGGGATGATCAGCAGGTTACAGAAAACAGCGGGGCAGGGGATAGTACGGGGGTAGAGGGTAGCAAGAGATACAAGTAGAAAGGGCTGAAAGTATCAAAATTTGTGGAGTAAGTCAGTCGTTGTCAAAAAGTCAATGAGAGAGTCCGGATGAAAGGTGGGTCCATCAGCGAGAAGGGAAGGTAAAGAGAGAGCAGCGGGGCGAAGACGACGACAGAGGTAAATTCTGCGTGCTCGTTGATAAAGTGGGCAGTCCAACAGAATGTGGCTGACTGATAATGGAGCTTGGCAATTCTCACAGAGAGGAGCAAGACGCCTCTCCATGAGATATCCATGAGTAAGACGAGTATGGCCAATGCGAAGACGGGAGAGAGTAGTCTCCCAACCTCGACACTGGTGATAAGAAGACGGCCAGTAACCTATACTCGGTTTAATAGACTGAAGTTTGTTGCCGAGCATAGTAGACCAACGTTGTTGCCAACGGGTGTGAAGGTGGGAAGATATTACAGCAAAATAGGCCGTACATGGAATACCTCTATAAGAAACTGGTAGGTCATGTACTGCTGACCGCGCAGCAGTGTCTGCCTGTTCATTGCCCTGTACGTCAACATGACCAGGGACCCAACAAAAAACAATATCTTTATGCTTAGTAAAGATGCGGCGTAGCCAAAGTTGGATACGGAGGACTAAGGGGTGAGGTGTATCAAATTTTTGTATAGCCTGCAAAGCACTAAGGGAGTCTGAGACAACCACAAATGATGACACAGGCATAGATGCAATACGGATAAGTGCTGTAAGGATGGCATATAATTCAGCAGTAAAAATACTAGCTGAAGGTAGTAAATGCCCTTGTACGACGCTGTCCGGAAACACTGCTGCGAATCCTACGCCGTCAGAAGACTTAGAGCCATCTGTGTACACAGCAATGGCATGAGAATGAGAGTGAAAGTGGTCAAGAAAAAGAGAGTGGGAAGCGACCGTAGACAGTTGGGCTTTCGAGCAAGGGAGGGAGAAAGAACAGACTCGAACAGCTGGAACTTCCCAGGGGGGTAGGGAAAAGTGTGATGCTACATGTACATAGAAAGGTGGTAGTTGAAGAGAAGACAAGAGCGAATGAAGGCGAAGAGAGAAGGGACGGAGTAAGCAGGGGCGGCGAACAAATAAAGAATGTCTACTAATATCAGTGACCATTCTATAAATGGAAGGATTGCGGAGATCATGAGAGCGTACATAGTAGCGCAGGCAATGGGCATCACGGCGATCGGATAAGGATGGAACGTTCGCTTCTGCATAGAGGCTTTCGACAGGGGAAGAGCGAAAAGCACCAAGGCATAAACGTAATCCTTGGTGATGAATGGGGTTAAGGCTAGAGAGAGTAGCAGGAGATGCCGCTGAATAGATCTGGTCACCATAATCAAGTTTCGATAAAATAAGGGTGGAATGTAGGTGAAGGAGGGTTCGACGATCAGCTCCCCACGAAAGATGAGCAAGGGTTTTAAGAAGGTTCAGCCGGCTGTGACAAGTTGCCTTCAGAGAGGTAATGTGAGGTTTCCAGGATAACCTACGATCAAAGAGGAGGCCCAGAAACTTGACTATCACGTTCAGGGATACGTGAGCCATAGAGGTACAAAGGATGATCAGAGATGACAGAGCGTCTAGTGAAAGTGATTTGGTGGGTTTTAGTGCTGGAAAATTTAAACCCATGTGTGGTGGCCCAATTGGAAACACGGTCGACTGCATGCTGGAGAGAAACTGTAAGGAGGTGACAGTCAGCGCCTGCACAGGCAATAGCGAAGTCATCAACATAGAGTGATGACCAAATATTTGATGGAAGACTAGAGGCCAAATCATTAATAGCAAGGAGAAAAAGTGTTGTGCTCAGAACACATCCCTGGGGGACACCTTCAGCTTGGATAAAGTCCGGGGAGAGCACATTATTAACCCGAACACGGAAATGCCTGTCAGTTAAAAAGTTCTTAAGGAAGGATGGTAGATTGCCTCGAAGGCCTAAGGAGTGGGCTTGGGCTAAAATATTATACCTCCAAGTTGTGTCATATGCCTTCTCAAGATCAAAAAATATGGCAATAACTGAGTGGTTATTCGCAAAGGCATTACGAACATACGTATCCAAGCGCAGTAAGGGGTCTATGGTAGAACGTCCCTTACGAAAGCCATATTGACGAGTGGAGAGACTGTTGTGTGTCTCTAAATACCACACTAAACGTCTATTTACTAGACGTTCCATTACTTTGCAAACTGCACTGGTAAGAGCAATGGGACGATAGTGGGAGGTTTCATGTCCCGTAGTGCCTGGTTTGCGGAAAGGGAGAACAATGGCGGATTTCCACAGCTGTGGAAGAACTCCTTGTGACCAAATAAGATTGTAAAGGCGTAATAGGACTGCAAGGGCTGACTGATGTAAATGTTGTAGCATACGAATATGAATGTCGTCGGGCCCAGCTGCCGATGATCGACAAGCTGAGAGTGTTGCCTCCAGTTCTTGAAGTGTAAAAGGCACATTATACTGTTCTTCTCTGAGAGAAGAAAAGTCCAAGGGTGCTAACTCTCTGGCAGACTTTGAGGAAAGAAATGAGGGGCATAGATGGAGTCCCTGAGAAATACGGACCAGATGATTGCCAATTTCATTGGCAACATCTAGTGGGTTTGCTATATCAACACCGGCAACCCGCAGAACAGGAGCCGGGTCAGGAGAATATTTACCACTCAGTTTTCGTACTTTTTTCCAGACTGCACTCATAGAGGAAGCAGAGGTGATGGTGGAGACATAATCTCGCCAGCAAGTGCGTTTAGCGTCACGGATGACACGGCGAGCGATCGCACACTTCTGTTTAAAATCAAGGAGTCGCTCTGTGGTTCTATTGTACCGGTACCTGCCCCATGCAGCGCGTTTCAAACGTACTGCACGAGCACAAGCAGGAGACCACCAAGGCACGCATTTCTGAGAATGCCTGCTCGAAGTTTGGGGTATAGAATGAGAAGCTGCGGTGAAAACGGAGGATGAGAAGAGGTGTAAAAGCTCATCGATGGAGGACGAAGAAGGAACCTCTTTAAAAACAGTCAGGTGTGAGTAAAGGTTCCAATTTGCCCGATTAAATTGCCAGCGTGGGGTGCGAAGAGGTGGCGAATATGAAGGGGAAGTAAGAATGATTGGGAAATGATCACTGTCATGTAAGTCCGGGAGAACAGACCAAGTAAAGTCTAATGCGGCGGAGGAAGAGCAAACTGAGAGATCGATGCAAGAGAGAGTATGAGTCCGAGGATCAAAATGGGTGTGAGTACCTGTATTTAAAACATGGAGGGGGTGGGTGGCAAGAAAAGCCTCTAACTGAATTCCACGGGAATCACAGTGAGACCCTCCCCAGAGGAAATGGTGGGCATTAAAATCACCAAGTAACAGAATTGGTGGCGGTAATGACGAAACAAGGAAGGCAAAATCCGGAATAGATAATGCCCGAGAAGGAGAGAGATATAAAGAACAGAGCGTATACCACCTATGTAAGTGGATACGGGCTGCTGTGTAATGCAGCGAAGTATGAACAAATAGCTGATGGTACGGAATATCAGTGCGGAGAAGAAGGGCACTTTCATTAAAGGTCCCATCAGGAAAAGGATCTGAAGAATACAATAAATTATAGCCTGAGATGTGAGAAATAACAGCAGAGTGTAATTTTGGTTCCTGTAAGCAAACACCAACAGGGGCAAACTGGGAGAGTAACATCTGAAGCTCACCCCGATTACCCCTGAGGCCACGTATATTCCACTGTAAAAAGGCCATGAATGGCAATGATAAAGATACTTGAAATCCGCAGGTAAGGGTTCCTACGGACTAGGAGGGTTAGAAAAGTCCACATGCGGAGGCAGTGGAAAATGTTCAAGCAGCGAAGGAACGGTGCGCTGTGAAGAAAGGAGTTGCGCAGATGGAGCAGAGGAGAGAGAAAGAGCGGAAGGTGGATCAGTGTCCATTGATGGTTTGGTCTCTGCAATATATTCAGAGATTGCTTCAAGTGTTTCAGAATTCAGAGATGTCGTATGGGAGACAATATTGGGAATGGTAGGGGGAGGATGAGTAAAGATTGGAACTGTATTGGACTGTACCAAGGTAGGGGGGGGCGAAAGGGTGGAGGGAACTGGAGAAGCGTGGCAGGGGACAGAAGAGACAGGAACCTGGGAGGTGGCAGAAGAGGAAGAAACTTGGGAGGGAACAGGGGAGGAAGGTACATTACGAGGAGGAGGGTGAACCTCTGCACTTGTAACTGGGCCAGTGAGAGGGGAAGAACTAGGGACAGAGACAGGGAGGGTAAAATGAGGAGGTGGAAGATGGGTAGGAGGTGTTACCGGACCTTTTTTTGACTTTTGAGAAGTAGAGGGACGATTGGGAAGAGGTGTCGTACGAGGTCTCGTCGATACTGAGGCTTGTAAGAGAGAACTCGAAGAAGCGAGATTAGACTGAGGCGTTGAAGTAGGGACGTCTGAGCCGAGGACAGCAAAAGGATTAGATACAGGAGTGATTATGGGAGAGGTAACCACAGAGGTGGGTGTAGAAGATGGGATACCAGAAGTGGGGGGACGTTTTGAAACACGGGAATAAGAAACACGTGGGAGTCTCCCTTGGAGGCGGAGATGAGAAACTGCCATGGCATAAGGGAGACCTTCTGTCTCTTTGAGGTAACGGATTTCCCGCTCGTTTAAATAGACCTGACAACGGCGAGAGTACGAAGGGTGAGCCTCATGACAGTTAAGGCAAGAGGGAGATCGATTGCAAGACGTATTAGAATGGTCATCGGCACCACAGACTGGGCATTCGGCGATAGATCTGCAATATTTCGCTGGATGGCCAAATCGCCAGCAATTTCTACACTGTTGTGGTGTAGGGATCACCTTTCGAACTTGTAACCGATGTCCTGCTATATAAACTGAGGATGGGAGTTCTCGGCTGTCAAAAGTTAAACGAGCCACATTGCTAGGGTATCGTCTCCGCCCACGGGCAGGAAGAACGTAAGTGTCTACCTTGAGGATTGGGAGATCTTGGAGTTCCAGCTGTTCTAGAATGTCGGTGCCACATGTCTGGAAATTTTGTTGAACTATGGTATGGGGCAGAATAACGGTACCACTACAAGAATTGAGGGAATGATGTTTTTCAAGGGTGACAGGAACAGTATCTATATGGGAAAGACGAGAGAGCTCACGAGCCTGGGTAGCATTCTGTACGGTAATGATGCGCGTACCGCTCTTAAGAGCATGAAAAGAAATATCTTTACCAACATGGCGTAGGAGTGCCTTGCCAATACTATGGTCAGAAAGATAGGCAGTAGAGGAAGTTGGTCGTAAAGTGAAGAATTTAGTCCACTGTTCAGTCTGAAACTGAGCGTGGAAAGGTAGTGAAGGACGTGTCGATCTTTTCTGAGAAGAACGAGAAGGTGAAGGTGGAGAAGTATCATCAGCAGGTAATTGTCGTTGACGTTTAGGCGTGGGACCAGAGTTGGTCCGACGTGGAACGGGTCGGCGATTTGAAAATTGCCGCACCGTAGAGGGAGAGGCCGGAAGCATAGTCAGAGGAGAGCGAAGGTCTGATAAATCGAAGGAGTCAGTCGAGGCCTCAGTACCTGAAGCAGGTGAGGAAACAGCACCGGCAATAGGTACAGAGGCATGAGGAATGTCTGAAGAGTGGTCCAAAGACGAGGCGGGGTCAGAACGGGGTGCGGTATCAAGAAGGGGCCCGGGGGTACCAGGTTCATGGACTAGGGCTGCCATGGTTAGGTTACTTCTCTCTTTTTGTTTTTAAGAAAAAAAAAGAAAGAAGAAAAGAAAATAAAAATAAAAAAAAGAAAAAAAAAGGGGGGACCGGGGAGGGATAGTTCCTAGGAGGAATGAAAGGGCCAGAAATCTCCCTCCGCGCCCAAGAGGACTCGACACCGCTAGTAGCGCAGATGCAGCATGGAACCCGTGCCATACCCTACCCTTCATGCCAGTAAACCAGCAATCTGGGATAGCAACCTCACATCTGCCGAGCTACCTCGGTGGACAAAAGAGAGGGCGGCCGGATATCCGCCACAAAGCATACCTCCTTCAGCCACCACCCCCGGAATCCGAAAGGTGGCTTCCAGAGATACACCCGTCGCCCAAAAGACACCCAAAGCTACTCCGGGATACCGGAGAGGGATCGGGACATCCCTAGGCAATCCAGATTCCACGGCAAACTACGCCACCGCCAAGAAACCTCAACGGAATGGGATCGACCCCGGTGTCCTTTCCTCTACCTAGGAACTAGCGTGCCTGTGGGAGAAATCCCAAAGGACAAAAAGAGGAAGGGCAAAAGGGAGGAGTGGGGAGGAGGAGGAGGAAAGGAAAAAGGGGAGGATGGGGAGGATGGGATAGGGGAGGGGAGATTGGGGGGTAATTAGGTTCGGTCTGAGGAAGAAGACCGATAGGTCTAATTCCTCAGACCAAGAGCCTCTTCACCACGCCAAGGAGCCCCCCTTGAAGAGGTAAACAGGTGAAAAATCTTCATTTTAAGATGTTTCAACAATAAGACAAGATATATTTCATAAAGTCTCTTAAGTGAAAATCAAGATGCTGCTTAGTATTTCAGAAATACCATTTGTTGGATGTCTGTGTCAGCTATGTCAGTGTTATGGTTGAAGTATCGCAGAACCGACAAATGAAAAAAAAAAACATGCACATCAAGATACCTTTATTAGTACGAGGTTTCACTTATGCAAGGCTTTATCAAGTACAAAGAATATCACAAGTAGCAACTTGTCAGCACTATAGTTCTGAGAAATCATTAGGTCATTAATTGCGACATGCTTTGTTCCCAATTAGCAGGCAAAATGTCATGCTAATAATGATCTTTTGCTATACATGTCTTTTATCATTATCTTACAGTATTATTATTATTCTTTCAGCACACCGGCTGTATCCCACCGAGGCGGGGTGGCCCAAAAGGAAAAACAAAAGTTTCTCCTTTTAAATTTAGCGATATATAGGAGAAGGGGTTACTAGCCCCTTGCTCCCGGCATTTTAGCCGCCTCTTAAGACAAACATAGCTTACAGAGGAAGAATTTATTCCCCTTCCCCATGGAGATAAGAGGAAATAAACCAGAACAAGAACTAGTAAGATTATTATTATTATAATCAAGGGGGAAGCGCCAAACCCGGAGGATTATACAGCGCCTGGGGGGAATATGTGGAAGGCATTCAGGCTTAATTCAGGGAACTGGAGCACAGATCCAATTCCCTAAATCAAGAGCCCCTCACCAACATCAAGAACTAGTAAGAAAATAGAAGAAAACACAGAGGGGTATGTATATACGTATATGTTTGTACATGCAAGTGTAGTGTGACCTATGTGTAAGTAGAAGTAGCTAGACGTACCTGAAATCTTGCATGTCTATGAGACGGGAAAAAAAAGACACCAGCAATCCTACCATCACGTAAAACTATTACAGGCTTCCGTTTTACACTCACTTGGCAGGATGGTAGTACCTCCCTGGGCTGTTGCTGTCTACCAGCCTACTACCTATAATCTATTGTGTCCACAAAAAACACTAAATGTTAGCAGCAGGTTTAGTATTTCTTTTACAAATATAATAAACAAAGCTAAGAATAACAAGTATAGGGCCAGAGGTAACTGGAGAATTGTAAGCACTGTAGTCTTATTAAATATAGTACTAATACAGTTAGTTTATGATCATGGACAGATGCAAAAGTTGAAAATATTTTTTAAACAAACTCTTAATACATAGTATGTTCACTAATATTTTTTATATGACGTTTCTGACATATACACCTCAATGCACCATAAATGATGTACAGTATCCTTTGCAATAACTTAATTCATTTTTACAGAGGATAAGTGCTAGAGTTGGAGAAAGCTTAATGTTGGTACTAGAAAACCATACAATGAAGATGAATAATTATATGCCTGCAAGTGCTGAATAATAGATTGTTGCAAACATTAGGAGTGATTCGTTTTCACTGGCATCATTATTACTGGATAACATTATTGCATTAAATGGTAATTACATCTGGTCTAACTTTGGAGCTATTATATATACAGGAGCAAATTTGCAGAATCAGAAACATCAATGAAAACCAAATGACTTTTTTTTTTTTAGGGATCTTCACTTAAGCTATCCTTGCTGATGAATACAAAAGGTAATTTTAAAGATTATCACCGAAATAAATTATTGAATCATTTAGCAAACAGTGTGGGTATCATGACTCACAAAATTGTAATAACACTATTGCAAACAAATCATGAAACGAGTGGAGTTTTAAGACTCGCTCACTATGGGTTCAAACCACACCCGTTCCATGGTTTACGTGCATGTAAGTAGTGTTAAGATTTAAAAAAAAAGTAAAAATGTAAGTAACTGATAATGATAACTGTCACCAGGAAAAAATTGTATAATATTGCATTTAAAATAAATCAGTCTTCCTAGCTGACACCTCTGTTGGTTACTGTCATGCTTCCATTTTTTTTTGTAGATACCAAGATATTAGATTTATAGGACTTTGGCACAAATATACAAACATTTCCATTTTTGTTGAAGTTAGAGTATGTAAACATAGCATTCCTTCATATACACTGGCACCCGGTAGTGCCTTGCTGTAATGTGTGCCATGTGGCAAGTTTCTGAATGGCACTCCATGTATGTGCAATCAATTTTTTAACAACAGATGGCAAAAAAAATCTTGTTCTGGAGAAGAGGCTTCTGTGAAAATTCCTGATAAGTATAGAGCCAAATTACTCTACATATAGTAGTACAGAGCACTGAGCTTATACATTACTTGACTACACAAGTCAAGTAAAGACAGTGTCCCACAAGTCTGATCTCTAATATGAGAAGAATAAAAATTTTAAGCCACATGCTCCTCCCCAAGACTGTTCTCCATTAAGCAAAGTTGCAGGCAAAACCTCATGGCTGCTATTATTACTATTATTATTATTATTATTGAGTTTTAAACTTAATCTTGACAGAATGCATGGGACTCCTATTTTACCTTCATCACATTTATTCCTAATAAAATAATGATAAAGCTTCAACACTGAGCTGATGGTAACCCTTTTTCCAAAGGCACCTCAAAATAAGTAAAGAAAATATTTTTTGATATATATAACAGTACTAGTCCAGCCATATAAGACACACACACACACACACACACACACACACACACACACACACACACACACACACACACACACACACACACACATATTCAATATATACATTATACAGTACCACACAGCTTCATCTCACTGTCATCATGAATGTAAATTAATTAACAAAAGAGTCTGAACACTTAATGACTTTACTGAGTACACATTTGGTTCACTGGCTGTTGTGTTCTACACCTCTAAAATGAGATCACAAAGGCTGAGCTTCTATACAAACATCTTTGTTAGTGTCAGAGCATGTTTGCTGAGAAATGTTCCACTGGCACTTTCCATTACCAAGATGATGTACATTCAACACCTATAAAGTTTCAGAGGATACCTCTAATCCTAAATTTGCTTATTTCAGGTTTGTTCTTCAGACAAGAGTGTCCAACACATACACACCTTCATCACTACTGCTGTGAAGAGAACTCAACCCTGTATCTGAATTAGAGTCTGTCGAGTCAGTGTCCTTTCCTGTTGCTTTGGTTGTTTTAGAGGATGCAGGAGTGGAGGTTGACTTGTTAGGCTCTGCATCGTTTGGTGTTTTATTATTGTTGCTTGTACTGCTACTGGTTGATGCCTCAGATGAGGTACTGGACCGGGAGCTGACACACAAGCTGCTATTTTTGGCTGAATCTATGTCATCCTCTTCATCCTCCTCTATGATTGGGGGTGGACAAGAAGGCAGTGGTGGTGGAGCATTCTTTTCCTCCACCTTAACTTTGTTTTGTTTACTGGAAGGCACACATGGAATGTCTGTAGTATCATTGTTTAAGTTGGTTACAGAAGGCACTCTAGCAGGGGTGGTGGTAGCCACAGCAGTTGTGGATACCTGTAATGGATGAATTTCTTCAGCTGGGAGTTGAAAGGCAGAGGGAGGGAGGTGTATGATGTAATCTAGGTGCTGTCTTAATGCACGGGTCTCCAGGTCAGACTCTGTGTCTTCCTTGAGCAACAGTTCAAGTTGCTTCCGTTGCTCCCACAGCATAGCCTCAGTCTCCCGCAGAGTTTGTTCATTCTGTCGCACATCTGCAACTAATTGAGCATGGATATGGGAGACACACATCAGCTCTTGTTGAAGGAGCTCTGCCTCATCCTTCTGTTGCTCATAAGCAGCATTGACAGTGGTTGACATGCTTGCCAGAGTTTCCTCCTCATGCAAAATTCTGGTGTTTATTTCTTCCATCCGTGCCAAAATGGATGCAAATTCCTGAATTTCTTCCAAGCCTGCTGCCGTCATTGCCTCTTCTTCCGCTGCCACACCTTTCAGAGACTGGCTTAGCGTTGCTTCTACCACTTCCTCAGTTACCACACCAGAATCATTGCTCTTTTCTTCACTACTGTTCTCATCCTTGGTTTCACTTTGGTCATCCTTGAGGTAGGAGTGGAGGAGGTAGTCGGTCCCAAGGTTCTGGACGCGAAGGAGGTGCATCTGTTGCTCGTATTGCTCAATCTGATGTTCCCTCTCCTGCAGCCGCCGCAGCTGTGTCTGGATGGTCTCGCCCTGAGCCACTACCAGCCGCATTAGTCTCTCCATCGTTTCGCTGAAAAAAGAAGAAAGATTGTATTGTCCTCTAGTTGCATTAATATTTTTGGCTATGCAAATACCTAGTGTATACCTGGAGGGTGTTCTGGGGGTCAATGCCCCTGCAGCCCGGTCCATGACCAGTGCTGCATTGTATTTCCTGTGACTTGTGTTATAAACTTAATTATCACATTACAAACTACCATGCTTTACTGAAATCTCTGTAGCTGTTTAACATGGTAATATCCAACAATATGAAAATAAATCTACCAAGCTATTTCTGTCACAATGTATTGTTCTTCCTACCATACATTACATCTTCTTTCATATTATAATCTATACTATGGTATTGCTATATAAAAGGGTCAGTGCATTAAGTGGTGTTTATGTTGTATATACATCAGTGCTGTATGACCCATATGGGTTTAGAACTTATTTTTTAATATAATGTGCACTGTAGGGCCCCAATTTAGAGAGTTTCACTAATTCAGTGGTTTTCAGTTATACCAATTCTTCATTTATTCAGACTTCCTACAATAAATATATTCACCACTCACTAAGCTAAGGGCAAAAATATTTCAAGGTAAGTAATCTGTGTACTACATATGCATTTTTTAGGCCTAGCACTATTGCTCATTTAATATATGATAGTATAAACATGTTATCAGGCTTTTATATGCATTTGAAAATGGAAAAAAAAGGCTGTTTCACTTTACAGTGATTTTTGTTTTGCAGCAGAAGCCTGGAACCTAACCTGCTGTATAAGTGGGGCCTACCTGTATATAGACCAAGGGTTGTATTTGCATATATGTATACACTAAGACATTTGTATCTGTATGTAAACCTAGAGGTATATATAGTAGGGCCCCACTTTATGGCATTTCGCCTTACAGCATTCCACTAATACAGCTATTTCAAATTATGACCAAAAAAAACTATATTGCGAGCGGTCTTTCTAATATGGTGCGCACCACCTGGTTTGTTTATATTCTCTGTAAGCACATCTTTATTATGTTTGGAAACTTTCTAAAATTTCAAGTGTTTTAAAGTTATTGCATATTTTACATGTACTCTGATAATTATACTTAGGTGTACCAGTACCTAAATATACTTACACAATATGCTGGCATGCAGATACACATTAAAATCACTAAGTGTCCCTGTAGTCTTAACACCATAGTAATAATACTAATACATAATAATAATCACCCTTGGGTACATTAAATGTCTTATTTTATGTTAATATAGACATTTTCATTAATCCACCTATGATATTTTCTACAAATTTATATAAGAAACACATTACATAGCATATAAACATGCTATGTTTATATACTATGGAGGTGTGGTTGTCAGGCGGAGGGAAAACATTACGTTTTCTCTGGTCCAGCATCAGAGAAAACGTGTATGGATCTGTATTGGCCCAGTCACTCCCCATAACACAACGCTTTTGTTTACAATTCTCAGCATGAATTATTCATTACTTCTCCCTTCGTTTATGATGGCATCTAAAAGGTAGTTGTTAGAAACGATTAAACTGGGCTGCATTAAATATCATGTAGCCATGTAAGTAGGTGCAGCTATGTAGCCAGGTGGACTACATAGCTACATCTACCAGCTACCTACACCTGACTTCCTACAAATAACTACTCACCTCTTGCCATACATTAAGACTACATACAAATATTTTAAGGTAAGTAATGAATGTACTGTGTATTATTTTACTCTTTATTGTGTTTTTAATGCCTAGTTCTATTATTAACCTAATACAAGTTAGTGTAAACTTCTTGTCTGGCATTTATAAGTGGAAAAAATGGTGTTCTGCTTTCCAGCAGTAGCCTGGAACCTAACCTGCTGTATAAGTGGGGCCTACTGTATATGCAAAGAATTCTCTCTTTGATTATAATCATGGGGAGCACTAAACCCATAGGATTATACAGGACATGTGAGGGAAGTGGAAGGCATTCAGGCTCACTTCAGGTAACTGGAGCACAAATCCAATTCCCTAGATCAAGAGCCCCTCATCAGCATCAAGGCACCTCCCTTGAGGGTCCTTGTTGAAATAATGTAATTTACTTTGGCCCCTATTATAGGGGTTAAGGTTTATTTTATGCTAATGTACAAAGGGACTGAAACACTACTGTCTCAGTTTTTACCTCGGTAGTTTAAATATTAAAGTATACTTTATTTTTAAGGAGGATTGTAACCTTGGTGACCCTCCTGTAGTGAATAAAATATAAATAAATAAATGAAGTAACTACTATCACTGGGGTCACCACCTTGCAAAAATAACCTGCACATAAAAGAATGAAACTTGTAACAACGTTTCAGTCCAACCTGGACCATTAACTAGTCTCTGCCACCACCTTGGTGGTAGTGATGACCTCACTGTAGTGATGTCACTGTAGTGGTAACTTCTACAAAAATGGTGATCAATTCAAAAACACTTGAGGTCTCTTCCTCCACCACCACATTGAAGCAAATGGGCAATATCTTAGGCTGATGAGTGGTAATGCCAGACACTTGGTAGAGCAAGCCTTTAATACACCATGTATCACATACAGTGAAGTTTTATCAAATACATGAAAATAAACAAAAAAAAAACTGCCCTTAAAGAATACATGCATTTTGAGGTCAGGTGGTATAGTCAGAGATGAAAGTCAGGCAACAATGAGAGGGCAGGACTGGGATCACTGCATCAGGTCAAGGAATTTTATGTATTGCATGGGTGGGAACCTCAAGGTAGACATAGCATCTTCAGTGTGTTTGCATTTCATGTAGAGATTTTTCACTACAAATTCCATGTGCACAAACAATTCTATGCTTATGCCTCTTTGGTTTTGGTATTGTGGTGCTAGTAATATATGCAGTTCATGAATTACAGATGTGCAACATCTAGGTATCTGCATCTGTTTTCTATATGCAATTCTGCAATCCTGAGAGACTTCTACAGCCTCCCTGTGGGGGGCTGTAACTTTTTTTTTCCAGCCAGAGTGAGATTTACAGATTTCTCCAAGGACAAATGTATGCATGTAGAATGGTAAGCACCAACTCCTGTGGTCCATTGTAATCTACATCTCTATCTCACGGACTGGTAGAAAGCACAACTGGTATACGAAAAACTGAACAAAACAAAGATGTCTCAAAACAGTGGCCATTCACGTTGCCAAAACCTTGGAACAAAATAAGGAAATATATACTGTAGCAAAAGCCATCACACACATTGTAATTTATCAACATACAAAATATAAAACTCCTCAACCAGGCCCAACCCTCTCAAGGTATTATCTTCACCACCGACCTCACCATTACCTGACCTGACTGCAGGATGCTTGTAGTCTTAAGGCAGTGTGCTTATTTTTCTGTTCTTGATAAAGTTCCATCATAGGTGAAGTGTTGTATAATAGACTTTCAGTGGCAGTAAAAAGGTGGGGGGAGGGGAGCCTGAAGCCCCCTAATAATCGTCCCATTCCTCCATTCCCAAAGCCCCCTAAATGAAAATAACTCAGCTTCAAGACAAATCCCTTAGTTCCACCCCTACCTCCTTCCAACCAGAATGTCAACCCCCTGAGTTCCTACCACATAGAAATTCTGGAGCACCTCTGCTTTCCCTGGTAAAAGTTAAATTACCACACTGAGGTCACTACCACTACTCTTGGCCAGTACATTAAACTATGTAAAAGTAGGTCCTAAATGGGTTGTGTACAAGATAAGGCCAGTCATCATTACATGGGATGTGATGGAGCTCAGAAGAACCCATTACAACGTATGCCACCACCCTCCCTGGAACAACAGTTGGCTAACACCCAGGTACCTTATTACTGCTACTGCTATGTGCAAGGTAACCTGCCCACAGTTTGCATTCATGACAGGATCGATCTCTAGTCCCTCAGTTGAAGTTTCACTCTTGGTCTGAGAATGGCTATACATGGAGCCTCTAAGAATTATGGAAAAAAAGAACCAGTTCTCATAAATACGAGCAAAAGTTGAGTAACCAGGAAAGGCAAGCCCAAAATATAGTGTTGGTCCTATTGCAGCTCTCCAGTCAAATTGACTACAGTTAGATCTCTAGGAAAGTGGAGACACTTAGCAGTAGACCTGACAGTTATACTTCAGCCTGTGACGGGAAAGTGTGTGCAGATGAAGCAGCGTCTCGAGATTAGCAAGTTTATTTAGGTACAGGTCCTGTACAACTGCCATACATAGTTAGCACTGTATGACCTTTGTGGAATAAGCGCTCAGTTTTGATTATAATAGTAATGTCAAACATAACATGTGTAAATGACATAGGATAGCCCCAAAGGGGTCTTTGTGACAATTTTTCAAATCTTTACGGAAGGTCACAATCCATAAAAAAACGTAATCGCTAAGGACAGAGCAACACCATAAAGTCACTGTCATACAAAAGCAGAGTGAAGTACAAGGAACAATAATGTCCATAAGAAACACAAGCATTAGTAATGTGCAGGAAGCACCAGATTCATAAGGCATTAGCATTGTACCTTTTATGCTGCAGTAACATGGAGATGTGTGAGGAGGTTGAACACCCAGGCTGACAAACACACTGTACAAACTTCATATTGGCAGCCGCTCAAGAGCAGATGTATAAAATGAGAGAGTGAGAGGAGCTGGAAAAAATGACGAAATGATTGCTGGTCAAACCTAAATTGAGTTCCTCCTCATTCTTACTTCAACCATTCTAATACAAGTTTTTCCAAGTCATTTCTACTCTGGTGAACAAGTTGTTGTAAGTGCTGCTGCTGCTGCAAGCAACGTCTGATCTTTGAGTCTACTTTCCAATGCAGTTTTTACAAGAAATTTATTTAATATACTGAAGAAAAAACACTTAAATATTGCAACAAGGATATATTATCACTCAGTTTATATACACCATCTAACGAAGAAACAAACTTCCACAAAATTAATATTCTAGTTAAATCAATCACTATCTAAAGAAGCAACTTTTCTTTGGCTTTAGGAAATACATGGCTTTTTTCTGTCGGGTAATTTTATATTTCCAGCTACGAGTTACAGCCCTTCCTTTCTCCAGGTCTCACACAATATCATTTAAAATTTCCCAATACTTTTTTTTGCTCGCTATTTGACCAGTTCAAGTTGTGAGTCAAGCTACTGTGTCACCAGCTGTCTTTCAAACGATGTTTAATATACTAAAAGAAAATATTAAACCAGTATCATTTAGCACTAAAAACTAAGAGAAAAGATCATTGATATCCCCTCATGTTATCCCATGGATCAAACATCTTAAGTTATAACTATCGCCATCCCACACAAGTCACTCAGATTTAGTAATGAATTGATTTAGACAAAGCTACAGGTAAGATGCAGCCAATATTACGTCCCTCCCCTGGCACTACACAGGTGACTGTCTACAGGTGACTTTCAACAGGTGACTGCCACTAGACTACTGATATCAGCCCTTCACCTGAACATTGTGGGATACTTCCAGATCATCGTTCAACCTCATCCACCACCACTACTAATTTATACGACCCATATACACAAGTACCACGTGTACACCATTAATATACCAAGTAGGAAACACGAGGGTAAGTTACATAAACTGAATAAGGTTGAGAGATATAAATGGAAGTAAAAGATTAGCAGTACTAGCAACTAGTGAGGCTGAGACCCTTCACTGAGAGACTGGAGGTGCGACTTTTTCCATTCATCTGGCTGCCTGTAGTAACAATATTTTTTTGTGGTGTGCTGTAACACTGACCACTTGCAGTGGGAACACTCAGTTAGGCAGTGTTTGTTCTCCCCTGGTGAACAAACACTCGTGTACCGACATAGACAACTGTGAAAAAAAAAATGGACAAACCACTGAATATCTGTCGTTTTAATACTTTTATAAATGATTTATTCAAATGGTTTTAACTTTGCTAAATATTTTTTGTTATAGTGTAATAAAGATACCAATAAAAAAAAGGTACTTTGAGTTATATTAAATAGTTTACACTTTATTACTATACAACTAATAATCTAACAGTTTTTAACATACCCAAATAAACTATTGCTAAGACAACATAGAATTTGCAACAGTCTCCATCCATGTTGCCAATTGCGAGAGCCCGGCGCTGAATGACCCATACCGGTTTTGCGCTTTTTTGTAATCATAATATTACGCCCCCCAAAAAAACTAGCGTAAGAATCATTCATTGGCGTGTGCGAGGGTCGGTAAGGTCTAGACTCCCACACTACGGACTGGTAATATGAACCTTACGTCCTCTTGCACCGCCCGAGGACAACTCTTTCAGTTTACCCGTTTTAACTTTCACAGTTTTGTTCACTTGATGTAATCTGTTAAACGTGGAGGCCAGTAATGTACTGATCCACCCAGAAGAAAGCTTTATAATGCACTGATCCACCAGATACTACATAATGCAGTGATCCACCAGATACTACATAATGCAGTGATCCACCAGATTTATAATGCAATGATCCACCAGCTTTATAATGCACTGATCCACCAGCTTTATAATGCACTGATCCACCAGCTTTATAATGCACTGATCCACCAGCTTTATAATGCACTGATCCACCAGCTTTATAATGCACTGATCCACCAGCTTTATAATGCACTGATCCACCAGCTTTATAATGCACTGATCCACCAGCTTTATAATGCACTGATCCACCAGCTTTATAATGCACTGATCCACCAGATACTACATAATGCAGTGATCCACCAGATTTATAATGCACTGATCCACCAGATTTATAATGCACTGATCCACCAGATTTATAATGCACTGATCCACCAGATTTATAATGCACTGATCCACCAGATTTATAATGCACTGATCCACCAGATTTATAATGCACTGATCCACCAGATTTATAATGCACTGATCCACCAGATTTATAATGCACTGATCCACCAGATTTATAATGCACTGATCCACCAGATTTATAATGCACTGATCCACCAGATTTATAATGCACTGATCCACCAGATTTATAATGCAGTGTGGATGCGTCTTTGTCGCCTCTGCATTCCATTAACATATGAAACAGAAGAGTCAGAATTGGAGACGTGTGCAACACCTAGGTGCCTTGCACGTGTGTGCACAGCACCTAGGTACCTTGCACAGGTGTCTGCAAAACCTAGGTGCCTTGCACGTGTGTGCGCGCAACACCTAGGTACCTTGCACGTGTATGCAACACCTAGGTACCTTGCACGTGTGTATGCAACACCTAGGTACCTTGCCCATGTGTATGCAACACCTAGGTACCTTGCCCATGTGTATGCAACACCTAGGTACCTTGCACAGGTGTCTGCAAAACCTAGGTGCCTTGCACGTGTGTGCGCGCGCAACACCTAGGTACCTTGCCCATGTGTATGCAACACCTAGGTACCTTGCACAGGTGTCTGCAACACCTAGTTACCTTGCCCATGTGTGCGCAACACCTAGGTATCTTGCACATGTGTGTGTCTGCAATACCTAGGTATCTTGCACATGTGTTTCTGTAACATCTAGGTACCTTGCCCATGTGTATGCAACATTAGATATCTTGCATGTCTCTGCAACACCTAAGTACCTTGCGCATGTGTCTGCCACACCTAGCTACCTTGCACATGTGTCTGCATCACCTAGGTATCATGCACACGTGTGCAAGATATGGGAAGATATACAAGGTTCTGAAGGTATCGCTTCAAGGAACAACTCAAGATAATGGATTTAAATTGGGTAAACTTAGATTTAGAATGGATATAGAGTACTGGTTTAGAAATGTAATAGATGAGAGGAACAATCTGCCTTGTAGAGTTATTGAAGCTAAAACCTTGGGTAGCTTCAAATACAGGTTGGATAAATACACTAGTTAATAGGGTTATCAAAGCTTATTCCTTGGATGACACTGATAATGGGTTGGGGTTTAAGAAGAACCTGCCTAGTAGGGGCCAGTAGGCCTGCTGCAGTGCTCCTCTATGTTCAAATGGAATACACAAAACACAGTCTCATGACTCACGAAATCGTAATGACACGATTGCAAACAAACCATACCACGGACGGGGATAGAACCCACGATCAGAGTCTCAAAACTCCAGGCCGTCCAGAGATTGGTCTGTAACAACTTGCATTTGTGGTCACAGTGGTGCCTATGCTAACCTTCCTATGGTGTAGAAATATACCTAGTTGGATGAATCTCATTGTGGCTAGCTGGTCCAGTGGCTAACGCGACAGTCTCATCTTCGTCTCACCTGAATTTGGGATCTTCTCTGGTCAGTTTCTTCGGGTGAAGCGTTTCTCTGGAGCCGTGGACATGCTTCCATTTCTGTCTTTTCCTACTTCGCTCTGGCCTGCCGCTGCTGTTGTTGGTTCCTGCGCTCTCTCCATCGCCCACCCGGCGAAGGGAGAACCTCACCTCTCCCACCGCCTCTCCCCAAGTCCGCCACACCTGTCATAGGGGCAAGGATTATATAATAATAATAATTACTGTAAGTACATGATACAACTTATACAGACCATAGCTGACATGACTCACGAAATCGTAATGACACGATTGCAAAAAAAACATACCCCGGCCGGGATTGAACCAGCGGTCAGAGTCTCAAAACTCCAGCCCGTCGCGTTAGCCACTAACCTTCCTATGGTGTAGAAATATACCTAGTTGGACGAATGTTATTGTGGCTAGCTGGTCTAGTGGCTAACGCGACGGTCTGGAGTTTTGAGACTCTCTGACCGCGGGTTCAATCCCGGCCGGGGTATGGTTTTTCATAGCTGACATCAATGACATATACAGCTATATAGAAAGCCGCTTGTTATGCATAGTATTTCGGGCAAATTAGATCAGTTTTTGTCCCAGGATGTGACCTACACCAGTCCACTAACACCCAGGATGTGACCTACACCAGTCCACTAACACCCAGGATGTGACCTACACCAGTCCACTAACACCCAGGATGTGACCTACACCAGTCCACTAACACCCAGGATGTGACCTACACCAGTCCACTAACACCCAGGATGTGACCTACACCAGTCCACTAACACCCAGGATGTGACCCACACCAGTCCACTAACACCCAGGATGTGACCCACACCAGTCCACTAACACCCAGGATGTGACCTACACCAGTCCACTAACACCCAGGATGTGACCCACACCAGTCCACTAACACCCAGGTACCCATGAACACAGACAACCGGTGTAAAGAAACTCGCTCAATGTTTCTACCCTCGCTGGGAACCAACCCGGACACTCACCACGTGAAGCGAGATCTTTTGCCACCAGGCCACGGGGCAACATGATGGACAAATGAGTGAGAATCGTTCGCTAAGACCAGCCGGGCTGTGGTTTGTATGTCGGTTTTACGTTCAGCCAGCAGTAACAATCTGGTTGACCAGGCCCTGATCTACCGCGAGGCATGGTCATGGATCGGGCCGCGGGGGCGTTGACCCTCTAACACCCTCCAGGTAAGACCTGCCTAGCATGGGCCAGTAGACCTATGCTGGGAGTATATTTGGAATAATTTAAAACAATTTTATTGAACGGCTGAATAATAGAGATGATAATACATCATAATTATACAATATCTGATGTATAATTATACAATATTTGATTAAAATTATACATCAAATAATGTATAATTCTTTATAATTCTTTCCCGTGATTACCATGATTATATTTATTCTATGGTTACCTGGAGGGTGTTACGGGGGTCAACGCCCCCTCGGCCAGGTCCCTGACCAGGCCTCGCAGTGGATCAGGACTTGATCAATCAGGCTGTTTTCCTGCTGGCCGCAAGTAAACCGACGTACGAAATGAACCAGACATCCATAGCTTTTCTATATTACAGGAGATATGCCCAGACTTCTCCATGTATATGTATAATCGGTGTTACAGACGACACATCTAGCACAAACTTCTACCTCCTGACTCTACACACTTGTATACTAAGATGCTTTACAATACCGACTGAAGAAGCCTACTGCGTAGGCGATGCTTTTCGTAATAAAGATACCCGACTGTTGAGCATGTCTTACTTATCTATAACTCTGCCTATAACAGAGCAATAATGTTCTTGTAATAAAACATTTAAAAAGCCTACCGGAGTTTTAGTTATAACGATAAAAATGATTTTTTGTGGGGGGGAGGGAGAAGAATTTATTCCTATCCTAGTGTGTGTGTATATATATATATATATATATATATATATATATATATATATATATATATATATATATATATATATAATTTTGTATATATATATATATATATATATATATATATATATATATATATATATATATATATATATATATAATTAATTTTTCTTTTTATCACACTAGCCGATTCCCACCAAGGCAGGGTGGCCCGAAAAAGAAAAACTTTCACCATCATTCACTCCATCACTGTCTTGCCAGAAGGGTGCTTTACACTACAGTTTTTAAACTGCAACATTAACACCCCTCCTTCAGAGTGCAGGCACTGTACTTCCCATCTCCAGGGCTCAAGTCCGGCCTGCCGGTTTCCCTGAACCCCTTCATAAATGTTACTTTGCTCACACTCCAACAGCACGTCAAGTATTAAAAACCATTTGTCTCCATTCACTCCTATCAAACACGCTCACGCATGCCTGCTGGAAGTCCAAGCCCCTCGCACACAAAACCTCCTTTACCCCCTCCCTCCAACCTTTCCTAGGCCGACCCCTACCCCGCCTTCCTTCCACTACAGACTGATACACTCTTGAAGTCACTCTGTTTCGCTCCATTCTCTCTACATGTCCGAACCACCTCAACAACCCTTCTTCAGCCCTCTGGACAACAGTTTTGGTAATCCCGCACCTCCTCCTAACTTCAAAACTACGAATTCTCTGCATTATATTCACACCACACATTGCCCTCAGACATGACATCTCCACTGCCTCCAGCCTTCTCCTCACTGCAACATTCATCACCCATGCTTCACACCCATATAAGAGTGTTGGTAAAACTATACTCTCATACATTCCCCTCTTTGCCTCCAAGGACAAAGTTCTTTGTCTCCACAGACTCCTAAGTGCACCACTCACCCTTTTCCCCTCATCAATTCTATGATTCACCTCATCTTTCATAGACCCATCCGCTGACACGTCAACTCCCAAATATCTGAATACATTCACCTCCTCCATACTCTCTCCCTCCAGTCTGATATCCAATCTTTCATCACCTAATCTTTCTGCTATCCTCATAACCTTACTCTTTCCTGTATTCACTTTTATTTTTCTTCTTTTGCACACCCTACCAAATTCATCCACCAATCTCTGCAACTTCTCTTCAGAATCTCCCAAGAGCACAGTGTCATCAGCAAAGAGCAACTGTGACAACTCCCACTTTATGTGTGATTCTTTATCTTTTTTCTCCACGCCTCTTGCCAAGACCCTCGCATTTACTTCTCTTACAACCCCATCTATAAATATATTAAACAACCACGGTGACATCACACATCCTTGTCTAAGGCCTACTTTTACTGGGAAACAAAGACCTCTTTAGCCTTATCTAAATACTGTTCACTTATGTGTTTCACTGTAAACACCTGGTCCACACACCCCTACCTTTCCTAAAGCCTCCTTGTTCATCTGCTATCCTATTCTCCGTCTTACTCTTAATTCTTTCAATAATAACTCTACCATACACTTTACCAGCCTTACTCAACAGACTTACCTCCCTATAATTTTTGCACTCTCTTTTGTCCCCTTTGCCTTTATACAAAAGGAACTATGCATGCTCTCTGCCAATCCCTAGGTACCTTACCCTCTTCCATACATTTATTAAATAATTGCACCAACCACCCCAAAACTATATCCCCACCTGCTTTTAACATTTCTATCTTTATCCCATCAATCCCGGCTGCCTTACCCACTTTCATTTTACCTACTGCCTCACGAACTTCCCCCCACACTCACAACTGGCTCTTCCTCACTCCTACAAGATGTTATTCCTCCTTGCCCTATACACGAAATCACAGCTTCCCTATCTTCATCAACATTTAACAATTCCTCAAAATATTCCCTCCATCTTCCCAATACCTCTAACTCTCCATTTAATAACTCTCCTCTCCTATTTTTAACTGACAAATCCATTTGTTCTCTAGGCTTCCTTAACTTGTTAATCTTACTCCAAAACTTTTTCTTATTTTCAACAAAATTTGTTGATAACATCTCGCCCACTCTCTCATTTGCTCTCTTTTTACATTGCTTCACCACTCTCTTAACCTCTCTCTTTTTCTCCATATACTCTTCCCTCCTTGCATCACTTCTACTTTGTAAAAACTTCTCATATGCTAACTTTTTCTCCCTTACTACTCTCTTTACATCATCATTCCACCAATCGCTCCTCTTCCCTCCCACACCCACTTTCCTGTAACCACAAACTTCTGCTGAACACTCTAACACTACATTTTTAAACCTACCTCTTCGACCCCATTGCCTATGCTCTCATTAGCCCATCTATCCACCAACTGCTGTTTATATCTTACCCTAACTGCCTCCTCTTTTAGTTTATAAACCTTCACCTCTCTCTTCCCTGATGCTTCTATTCTCCTTGTATCCCATCTACCTTTTACTCTCAGTGTAGCTACAACTAGAAAGTGATCTGATATATCTGTGGCCCCTCTATAAACATGTACATCCTGAAGTCTACTCAACAGTCTTTTATCTACCAATACATAATCCAACAAATTACTGTCATTTCGCCCTACATCATATCTTGTATACTTATTTATCCTCTTTTTCTTAAAATATGTATTACCTATAACTAAACCCCCTTCTATACAAAGTTCAATCAAAGGGCTCCCATTATCATTTACACCTGGCACCCCAAACTTACCTACCACACCCTCTCTAAAAGTTTCTCCTACTTTAGCATTCAGGTCCCCTACCACAATTACTCTCTCACTTGGTTCAAAGGCTCCTATACATTCACTTAACATCTCCCAAAATCTCTCTCTCTCCTCTACATTCCTCTCTTCTCCAGGTACATACACGCTTACTATGACCCACTTTTCGCATCCAACCTTTACTTTAATCCACAAAATTCTTGAATTTACACATTCATATTCTCTTTTCTCCTTCCATAACTGATCCTTCAACATCACAACTACCCCTTCCTTTGCTCTAACTCTCTCAGATACTCCAGATTTAATTCCATTTATTTCCCCCCACTGAAACTCTCCTACCCCCTTCAGCTTTGTTTCGCTTAGGGCCAGGACATCCAACTTCTTTTCATTCATAACATCAGCAATCATCTGTTTCTTGTCATCCGCACTACATCCACGCACATTTAAGCATCCCAGTTTTATAAAGTTTTTCTTCTTCTCTTTTTTAGTAAATGTCTACAGGAGAAGGGGTTACTAGCCCATTGCTCCCGGCATTTTAGTCGCCTCCTACGACACGCATGGCTTACGGAGGAAAGATTCTTTTCCACTTCCCCATGGACAATAGAAGAAATAAAGAAGAACAAGAGCTATTTAGAAAAAGGGGAAAAACCTAGATATATGTACATTATATATATATATATATATATATATATATATATATATAAATATATATATATATATATATAATATATATATGCATGTGCGTGTCTGAAGTGTGAGCAAAGTGTAAGTAGGAGTAGCAAAATATCCCTGTTATCTAGGGTGTTTATGAGACAGAAAAAGAAACCAGCAATCCTACCATCATGCAAAACAGTTATAGGTTTCTGTTTCACAGTCATCTGGCAGGACGGTAGTACTTCCCTGGGTGGTTGCTGTCTACCAACCTACTACCTATATATATATATGTATATATATATATATATATATATATATATATATATATATATATATATATATATATATATATATATATATATATTACCCATACAAATACACACACATACATACCAAGGTTTCAGTGTCTACCACCGTCACGAGATAAATTAGCATCTTTACTGTCCTCACCTTCAGGATGCGCTGCTCGTGGTCCAGCGGTCGCTCCACCTTGCGCCAGCGCTCCACAATGACGTACTGGATGACGTCGCTGTCTTCAGCACGGGCGGCGGGGCTCTGGGCACGGAGAAGAGCCTTGATGAGGTCGTGACAGGTGGTACGGCGAGTCACCCCCGTCACCCACTTCTGCGTGCCCTCCACCCACACTCCGATCTCCACCTCACTGGCTGTCATTACGAACCTGCAATGACAATAACTATTAATATTACGTAAGTGTGAAAAAATACAGTGAAAATAGGAAATAATTCGAGAAATCACAAAAGAACTTGGAAGTTCACCATCTTTTTTTCACAGTGGTTCTGCATATTGTGATATCACCTCTTTACTGTGATATTATTGCATTATACACACACACACACTTTACATATAAACACAAATAGATTAAAGTCGGAACGCAATGGTCGAGTTGCAACCAGGAAACTTTCAAATGTATACAATCACTAGTCGTATCAGAAGGGCATGTCAGATGCTATCACGGGGGAAGGCGCTAAACTCACAGGAGCCATACAGCCCCCTGAGGCCTGGGAGGTCCATCCCAATCACCCGGATCAAGAACCCTCGTCTAGCATCAAGAGTGATTGATAGCGTGGGTCCCCCACACGCTCCTTGAAGGAACACTCAGAGTGCATTAGGAGTCGGGGAAGCTGCCAAGCTCTTGGTCTCGTCCTGCTCTGAGAGACTTGTCTCGTAAACGATGTCAAACAACCATAAGAAACCTCCAGCAAGCGATTATCATATCTCTGTGTATATCTCATAAGGCAGAGGAAGATAAATATTGTATTAGGAGTGATGGAAGTGTCAGGGGGGTAAGAGGTATCCAAGCGGACGGAGGGAGAGAGAAGACGAGAGAGGGAGAAGAGGAGAGAGGAATAAGAGGGAGGGAGGGAGAAGACCTAGCATGGGCCTGTAGGCCTGCTGCAATGCCCCTACCTTATGTTCTTACGTTGAGAGGACGAAGAGGATGATGAGCATGTCTTTTGTACACACACATATAGCCTATTTTACTGGACACATTTTGGTCCTGAGACCGTGGTCACTCCAAATCATTTGGAGTGACCACGTTCCCAAAGCTGTGTCTAACAGATAAGCTAAGTGTATCATACACTTGTGTACTCTCAGCCATGTTGCTGGCAACACTACACCATCTATCCTCAGCATATCTGTTTAGATTGTAACTTAGACAAAAACATTTCGAGGCATTATTTGGCCAACGTATCGCCCGTGCCGCTGGCTAATACCTGGGAATGAGAATTTTCTGCACAAGAGAAGCATCGTCGGAATCAAGTTTGCAATTGCAGCTCTTGGGTCAACAACAACTTTAAATCCTCCATACCATCCCCCGGTTGCAATGTCCTTCAAGTTGTGGTATAAACCCTGGTAAAAAATACGACAAACTGGTTTAGAAAAACGCGTGAGCAAAACTAGGACTTATTAGGCAACGTTTCGCTCCTGGGATCTTTATCACTTCAAACGTGAAATATGAAAAAAAAAACGTAATCATAACCTTAATTTTTAGAGGGGGGTGGAGGGGTAAGCCAGCGGAAGGTCTCGGTCTGATGACCAAAGGCTCCAGCTGTGGGTCATATGACAGACCCGCGTCAGGAAACACTTGTCCTGTTTCCTGACGAACCTAACATGTACCTACATATTTTTAACGCTTTCTAATATGTCCTAGTGCTCAATGTTAACCCACATGGAAAAAACGTAGGGATCTGCTGAAGAGGACCCCAGAAGGGGGTCGAAATATACAGATCAATCTTCGTGTTTATCTCCATGTGGGTTATTACTGAGCACTGATGAGTGCTCGGCAATAACGCACTTGACTCAAGAAATCGTAATGACACGATTGCAAATAAACCATACCCCAGGCCGGGATTGAACCCGCGGTCTATGACCGCGGGTTCAATCCCGGCCGGGGGTATGGTTTAATAACGCACTTGCTTACGAGTCTATTCCTCCATATTCACATGCATTGCAACCCACTATTGTATATACACAATCTTAATGTACTGTTTGCAAAGACATCGTTTTGATAAGGGCCTGCCTCGTATGGGCCAGTAGGCCTTCTGCAGTGTTCCTACATTATGTTCTTATGTTCTTAAATAAATAGTTACACCTCCCTAGCATCTTCCAGACGCTGTCAAAACATTCCCGGACACGTAAGCAATAAAATCCATTCCCCTCGAGTTAAGATTGTTTTTATCTCTCGTTCGAACTTCGTAGACAAATATTAATAACCAAATAAGCCATTCTTCATTTCTGGTCCACGTGTTGTGCGTACCATGGTCTCTGAGCCAGAAACACTTCTAGTGTTTAAAGTATATTTTTTTAAACAAGTACGATTTACACGAACAACCCGCACATAGAGAGGAGCTTACGACGACGTTTCGGTCTGTTTCAATGTGACTTTGTAAACGGTCTAAGTCGGACCGAAACGTCGTCGTAAGCTCCTCTGTTCTATGTGTGTGTTATTTGTGTATTACTCCATCTCTGTATTCGCCAATAAGTGGACAGTGTTCAAGAACGTAACTCAAGCTGACCACAAACTTGACATTTAGTCTGATGCCTGGCTACTACAGTAGTAGCAGCAGCAGCCCAAGCCTGGCTACTACAGTAGCAGCAGCAGCAACCCAAGCCTGGCTACTACAGTAGTAGCAGCAGCAGCAGCCCAAGCCTGGCTACTACAGTAGTAGCAGCAGCAGCAGCCCAAGCCTGGCTACTACAGTAGTAGCAGCAGCAGCAGCCCAAGCCTGGCTACTACAGTAGTAGCAGCAGCAGCAGCCCAAGCCTGGCTACTACAGTAGTAGCAGCAGCAGCAGCCCAAGCCTGGCTACTACAGTAGTAGCAGCAGCAGCAGCCCAAGCCTGGCTACTACAGTAGTAGCAGCAGCAGCAGCCCAAGCCTGGCTACTACAGTAGTAGCAGCAGCAGCAGCCCAAGCCTGGCTACTACAGTAGTAGCAGCAGCAGCAGCCCAAGCCTGGCTACTACAGTAGTAGCAGCAGCAGCAGCCCAAGCCTGGCTACTACAGTAGTAGCAGCAGCAGCAGCCCAAGCCTGGCTACTACAGTAGCAGCAGCAGCAGCAGCCCAAGCCTGGCTACTACAGTAGCAGCAGCAGCAGCAGCCCAAGCCTGGCTACTACAGTAGCAGCAGCAGCAGCAGCCCAAGCCTGGCTACTATAGTAGCAGCAGCAGCAGCAGCCCAAGCCTGGCTACTATAGTAGCAGCAGCAGCAGCAGCCCAAGCCTGGCTACTACAGTAGTAGCAGCAGCAGCAGCAGCCCAAGCCTGGCTACTACAGTAGTAGCAGCAGCAGCAGCAGCCCAAGCCTGGCTACTACAGTAGTAGCAGCAGCAGCAGCAGCCCAAGCCTGGCTACTACAGTAGTAGCAGCAGCAGCAGCAGCCCAAGCCTGGCTACTACAGTAGTAGCAGCAGCAGCAGCAGCCCAAGCCTGGCTACTACAGTAGTAGCAGCAGCAGCAGCAGCCCAAGCCTGGCTACTACAGTAGTAGCAGCAGCAGCAGCAGCCCAAGCCTGGCTACTACAGTAGTAGCAGCAGCAGCAGCAGCCCAAGCCTGGCTACTACAGTAGTAGCAGCAGCAGCAGCAGCCCAAGCCTGGCTACTACAGTAGTAGCAGCAGCAGCAGCAGCCCAAGCCTGGCTACTACAGTAGTAGCAGCAGCAGCAGCAGCCCAAGCCTGGCTACTACAGTAGTAGCAGCAGCAGCAGCAGCCCAAGCCTGGCTACTACAGTAGTAGCAGCAGCAGCAGCAGCCCAAGCCTGGCTACTACAGTAGTAGCAGCAGCAGCAGCAGCCCAAGCCTGGCTACTACAGTAGTAGCAGCAGCAGCAGCAGCCCAAGCCTGGCTACTACAGTAGTAGCAGCAGCAGCAGCAGCCCAAGCCTGGCTACTACAGTAGTAGCAGCAGCAGCAGCAGCCCAAGCCTGGCTACTACAGTAGTAGCAGCAGCAGCAGCAGCCCAAGCCTGGCTACTACAGTAGTAGCAGCAGCAGCAGCAGCCCAAGCCTGGCTACTACAGTAGTAGCAGCAGCAGCAGCAGCCCAAGCCTGGCTACTACAGTAGTAGCAGCAGCAGCCCAAGCCTGGCTACTACAGTAGTAGCAGCAGCAGCCCAAGCCTGGCTACTACAGTAGTAGCAGCAGCAGCCCAAGCCTGGCTACTACAGTAGTAGCAGCAGCAGCCCAAGCCTGGCTACTACAGTAGCAGCAGCAGCAGCCCAAGCCTGGCTACTACAGTAGTAGCAGCAGCAGCAGCAGCCGCCCAAGCCTGGCTACTACAGTAGTAGCAGCAGCAGCAGCAGCCCAAGCCTGGCTACTACAGTAGTAGCAGCAGCAGCAGCAGCCCAAGCCTGGCTACTACAGTAGTAGCAGCAGCAGCAGCAGCCCAAGCCTGGCTACTACAGTAGTAGCAGCAGCAGCAGCAGCCCAAGCCTGGCTACTACAGTAGTAGCAGCAGCAGCAGCAGCCCAAGCCTGGCTACTACAGTAGTAGCAGCAGCAGCCCAAGCCTGGCTACTACAGTAGTAGCAGCAGCAGCCCAAGCCTGGCTACTACAGTAGTAGCAGCAGCAGCCCAAGCCTGGCTACTACAGTAGTAGCAGCAGCAGCAGCAGCCCAAGCCTGGCTACTACAGTAGTAGCAGCAGCAGCAGCAGCCCAAGCCTGGCTACTACAGTAGTAGCAGCAGCAGCAGCAGCCCAAGCCTGGCTACTACAGTAGTAGCAGCAGCAGCAGCAGCCCAAGCCTGGCTACTACAGTAGTAGCAGCAGCAGCAGCAGCCCAAGCCTGGCTACTACAGTAGTAGCAGCAGCAGCAGCAGCCCAAGCCTGGCTACTACAGTAGTAGCAGCAGCAGCAGCAGCCCAAGCCTGGCTACTACAGTAGTAGCAGCAGCAGCAGCAGCCCAAGCCTGGCTACTACAGTAGTAGCAGCAGCAGCAGCAGCCCAAGCCTGGCTACTACAGTAGTAGCAGCAGCAGCAGCAGCCCAAGCCTGGCTACTACAGTAGTAGCAGCAGCAGCAGCAGCCCAAGCCTGGCTACTACAGTAGTAGCAGCAGCAGCAGCAGCCCAAGCCTGGCTACTACAGTAGTAGCAGCAGCAGCAGCAGCCCAAGCCTGGCTACTACAGTAGTAGCAGCAGCAGCAGCAGCCCAAGCCTGGCTACTACAGTAGTAGCAGCAGCAGCAGCAGCCCAAGCCTGGCTACTACAGTAGTAGCAGCAGCAGCAGCAGCCCAAGCCTGGCTACTACAGTAGTAGCAGCAGCAGCAGCAGCCCAAGCCTGGCTACTACAGTAGTAGCAGCAGCAGCAGCAGCCCAAGCCTGGCTACTACAGTAGTAGCAGCAGCAGCAGCAGCCCAAGCCTGGCTACTACAGTAGTAGCAGCAGCAGCAGCAGCCCAAGCCTGGCTACTACAGTAGTAGCAGCAGCAGCAGCAGCCCAAGCCTGGCTACTACAGTAGTAGCAGCAGCAGCAGCAGCCCAAGCCTGGCTACTACAGTAGTAGCAGCAGCAGCAGCAGCCCAAGCCTGGCTACTACAGTAGTAGCAGCAGCAGCAGCAGCCCAAGCCTGGCTACTACAGTAGTAGCAGCAGCAGCAGCAGCCCAAGCCTGGCTACTACAGTAGTAGCAGCAGCAGCAGCAGCCCAAGCCTGGCTACTACAGTAGTAGCAGCAGCAGCAGCAGCCCAAGCCTGGCTACTACAGTAGTAGCAGCAGCAGCAGCAGCCCAAGCCTGGCTACTACAGTAGTAGCAGCAGCAGCCCAAGCCTGGCTACTACAGTAGTAGCAGCAGCAGCCCAAGCCTGGCTACTACAGTAGTAGCAGCAGCAGCCCAAGCCTGGCTACTACAGTAGTAGCAGCAGCAGCCCAAGCCTGGCTACTACAGTAGTAGCAGCAGCAGCCCAAGCCTGGCTACTACAGTAGTAGCAGCAGCAGC
Organism: Cherax quadricarinatus; assembly: GCF_038502225.1. Taxonomy (NCBI): domain Eukaryota; kingdom Metazoa; phylum Arthropoda; class Malacostraca; order Decapoda; family Parastacidae; genus Cherax; species Cherax quadricarinatus. The sequence goes on from NC_091358.1 coordinate 3,998,252, forward strand.
CCAAGCCTGGCTACTACAGTAGTAGCAGCAGCAGCCCAAGCCTGGCTACTACAGTAGTAGCAGCAGCAGCCCAAGCCTGGCTACTACAGTAGTAGCAGCAGCAGCAGCCCAAGCCTGGCTACTACAGTAGTAGCAGCAGCAGCAGCCCAAGCCTGGCTACTACAGTAGTAGCAGCAGCAGCCCAAGCCTGGCTACTACAGTAGTAGCAGCAGCAGCAGCCCAAGCCTGGCTACTACAGTAGTAGCAGCAGCAGCAGCCCAAGCCTGGCTACTACAGTAGTAGCAGCAGCAGCAGCCCAAGCCTGGCTACTACAGTAGTAGCAGCAGCAGCAGCCCAAGCCTGGCTACTACAGTAGTAGCAGCAGCAGCAGCCCAAGCCTGGCTACTACAGTAGTAGCAGCAGCAGCCGCCCAAGCCTGGCTACTACAGTAGTAGCAGCAGCAGCCGCCCAAGCCTGGCTACTACAGTAGTAGCAGCAGCAGCCGCCCAAGCCTGGCTACTACAGTAGTAGCAGCAGCAGCCGCCCAAGCCTGGCTACTACAGTAGTAGCAGCAGCAGCCGCCCAAGCCTGGCTACTACAGTAGTAGCAGCAGCAGCAGCCGCCCAAGCCTGGCTACTACAGTAGTAGCAGCAGCAGCAGCCCAAGCCTGGCTACTACAGTAGTAGCAGCAGCAGCAGCCCAAGCCTGGCTACTACAGTAGTAGCAGCAGCAGCAGCCCAAGCCTGGCTACTACAGTAGTAGCAGCAGCAGCAGCCCAAGCCTGGCTACTACAGTAGTAGCAGCAGCAGCAGCCCAAGCCTGGCTACTACAGTAGTAGCAGCAGCAGCAGCCCAAGCCTGGCTACTACAGTAGTAGCAGCAGCAGCAGCCCAAGCCTGGCTACTACAGTAGTAGCAGCAGCAGCAGCCCAAGCCTGGCTACTACAGTAGTAGCAGCAGCAGCAGCCCAAGCCTGGCTACTACAGTAGTAGCAGCAGCAGCAGCCCAAGCCTGGCTACTACAGTAGTAGCAGCAGCAGCCCAAGCCTGGCTACTACAGTAGTAGCAGCAGCAGCCCAAGCCTGGCTACTACAGTAGTAGCAGCAGCAGCCCAAGCCTGGCTACTACAGTAGTAGCAGCAGCAGCCCAAGCCTGGCTACTACAGTAGTAGTAGCCTAAGCCTGGCTCTTACAGTAGTAGCAGCCCAAGCCTGGCTACTACAGTAGTAGCAGCCCAAGCCTGGCTACTACAGTAGTAGCAGCCCAAGCCTGGCTACTACAGTAGTAGTAGCCTAAGCCTGGCTACTACAGTAGTCAATGGTTAAGAAAATTGACAGGCTGATAAATTAAGACACTCCTGCAACAACTAGGTATATTTTTTCTGGAAAAGTATCGCCAGCCAGTGGTTTTCCAGCGCACCTTTCTGTCTGCCACTGGCTGGAGAAACCGTTTCCAGGATAAAGGTACCCAAATGTTACAAAAGTGTCTCCGTTTATCAACAGTCAACCTGTTTACGTTGCTAGTTACTCAGTAAATACAGAGTTTTCCTGTGAATGTATTGAGAATGAAGAGAGGTGCCGTTTGTCCTTTACGCTCTAGAACTTCCCATGAATACTAGAAAAACTAGACTTAAAAACTTGAAGGGCGTGGTTGTACACTTCAACCAAATTAACCACAGGTCAGAGACAGAGTCGCGGGAGCAGCGACCTCAGCAACCATCTATTTTACAGAGAGGTAAACACGGGGAGTGTTATTACCGTATTTTCCGGCATATAAGTCGCACTAGCATACAAGACGGTGTTATCGAGCAGTTGTGACGGAACGTTGGTAAACAACTGCTAAAGCGTAACAAAGTCTACCCTTGATCATGACCTTGAGCATATAAGACGCAGGCTGATTTTCCTAGGCTTCTTCTGTGGGGGAAAAGGCGCGTTTTATATGCCGGAAAATGCTACCAATGGCAGAGTGGAAGCAAACTACACATATATCCAAAAACAGACGCATCAAAGTCGAAGAGTAAGACATGTGCAACAGCTGGGTATCTATTGGTTGAAACGTTTCGCCTACACAGCAGGCTTCTCAGTCGATGTGTATCATATTTATTTCTACAAGTACATGATACAACTTATACAGACCATAGCTAATATCAATGACATACTACTATATAGAAAGTCCATCATTATGCAAACCATTTCGGGCAAATTAGATTAATTTTGTTCCCAGGATGAGACCCACACCAGTCAACTAACACCCAGGTACCTATTTTACTGCTAGGTGAACATGGACAGCAGGTGTCTTAAGGAAACACGTCCTAATGTTACCACCCGCACCGGGAATCGAACCCGGGACACTGAGCAGAGTGCGCTACCAACCGAACTACGGGATACCATAAATACAGTAGCAGCACACTTTTAAAGTGTCCAAATTTGCTATTTAAAATGAATATACGGAGAGTAACGTACAGGCAGACAGCAGACAATGACCACACACTCACTCACTCACTCACTGACCCGCCAGTGAAAGTGACACATAGAAGCGAGTCTGGCTCTCACCAGACAGAGGCTCGAGCCTTCACTACGTCTTGCACTGGATGACCCCACATGGTTCTAGCGCTTAACATGAATTACAGAAGACAGACGTATGGGCAACACTGTGTTGCCCATACGTCTGTATTGCCCATACGTCTGTATTGCCCATACGTCTGTGTTGCCCATACGTCTGTGTTGCCCATACGTCATTATTGGACTGATGAAGCCACACAGTGGCTTCATCAGTCCAATACTGAGAAGAGTTGTAATCAGTCCCTTAGTTGCTCAATCACATATATAACCCCAGCCTACCTGGAGGGTATTCCGAGGATCAACGTCCCCGCGCCCCGGGTCCACAATCAGGCTTCCTGGTAGACCAGGGCCTGATCAACCAGGCTGTTACTGCTGGCAGCACGTAGTCCAACGTACGAACCACAGCCCAGCTGATCCAGCACCTACTAAGTATCTGTCCAGCTCCCTCCTTATGGCTGGTGTGAGACTGTTGAACAGTCTTGGGCCCCGGACACTTATGGTGTTTTCTTATTGTACCAACAGCGCCCCTACTTTTCATTCGGGGTATGTTGCACCGCCTGCCCAGTCTTTTACTTTCGTAGGAAGTGATTTCTGTGTGCAGCTTCGGGACCATTCCTTCTAGGATTTTCCAAGTGTAGATTATGTTACCTCTCTCTCCTGCGTTCCAGCGAATACATGTCAAATGCTTCCCAGCGTTCCCAGTGGTCGAGGTGTGTGACAGAACTTATACGTGCAGTAAAGGTTCTCTGTACACTCTCTAGAGCTGCAATTTCATCTTCTTTGAACGGAGATGTTAATGTACAGCAATATTCCAGCCTGTATAAGCGGAGCCTCCTATACACTATTTTAGACCATTTATCAGGGTGATGAGTCAAGAAGATCAGGAGACGTGAAGAAACAGTGAGAAGAGACGAGCCAGAGAGATGCTGGGAAGTATTTTTTGAAGCTCGGGAAATGTAGAGAAGCGGGATGGGTTCAGTGAAATGGTAGCAAGCTATACACAGCCTCAAGTTTAGGTATGATAAAGAATTCAAACTTTAGTACTGCTGTTCAAAGTTGTTGAAGAGATGAGGACAGGGGGTCAGGAGCTGTGACTCGAGCCCAGCAGAAAAATGGATGAATACACAGGTACAGTGACTTCCTACTGGTTGCAGCAGCAGCAGCAACACCTAGTTGCAGCAGCAACACCTAGTTGCAGCAGCAACACCTAGTTGCAGCAGCAACACCTAGTTGCTGCTGCAACACCTAGTTGCAGCAGCAGCACCTAGTTGCAGCAGCAGCACCTAGTTGCAGCAGCAGCACCTAGTTGCAGCAGCAGCACCTAGTTGCAGCAGCAGCAGCACCTAGTTGCAGCAGCAGCAGCACCTAGTTGCAGCAGCAGCAGCACCTAGTTGCAGCAGCAGCAGCACCTAGTTGCAGCAGCAGCAGCACCTAGTTGCAGCAGCAGCAGCACCTAGTTGCAGCAGCAGCAGCACCTAGTTGCAGCAGCAGCAGCACCTAGTTGCAGCAGCAGCAGCACCTAGTTGCAGCAGCAGCAGCACCTAGTTGCAGCAGCAGCAGCACCTAGTTGCAGCAGCAGCAGCACCTAGTTGCAGCAGCAGCAGCACCTAGTTGCAGCAGCAGCAGCACCTAGTTGCAGCAGCAGCAGCACCTAGTTGCAGCAGCAGCAGCACCTAGTTGCAGCAGCAGCAGCACCTAGTTGCAGCAGCAGCAGCACCTAGTTGCAGCAGCAGCAGCACCTAGTTGCAGCAGCAGCAGCACCTAGTTGCAGCAGCAGCAGCACCTAGTTGCAGCAGCAGCAGCACCTAGTTGCAGCAGCAGCAGCACCTAGTTGCAGCAGCAGCAGCACCTAGTTGCAGCAGCAGCAGCACCTAGTTGCAGCAGCAGCAGCACCTAGTTGCAGCAGCAGCAGCACCTAGTTGCAGCAGCAGCAGCACCTAGTTGCAGCAGCAGCAGCACCTAGTTGCAGCAGCAGCAGCACCTAGTTGCAGCAGCAGCAGCACCTAGTTGCAGCAGCAGCAGCACCTAGTTGCAGCAGCAGCAGCACCTAGTTGCAGCAGCAGCAGCACCTAGTTGCAGCAGCAGCAGCACCTAGTTGCAGCAGCAGCAGCACCTAGTTGCAGCAGCAGCAGCACCTAGTTGCAGCAGCAGCAGCACCTAGTTGCAGCAGCAGCAGCACCTAGTTGCAGCAGCAGCAGCACCTAGTTGCAGCAGCAGCAGCACCTAGTTGCAGCAGCAGCAGCACCTAGTTGCAGCAGCAGCAGCACCTAGTTGCAGCAGCAGCAGCACCTAGTTGCAGCAGCAGCAGCACCTAGTTGCAGCAGCAGCAGCACCTAGTTGCAGCAGCAGCAGCACCTAGTTGCAGCAGCAGCAGCACCTAGTTGCAGCAGCAGCAGCACCTAGTTGCAGCAGCAGCAGCACCTAGTTGCAGCAGCAGCAGCACCTAGTTGCAGCAGCAGCAGCACCTAGTTGCAGCAGCAGCAGCACCTAGTTGCAGCAGCAGCAGCACCTAGTTGCAGCAGCAGCAGCACCTAGTTGCAGCAGCAGCAGCACCTAGTTGCAGCAGCAGCAGCACCTAGTTGCAGCAGCAGCAGCACCTAGTTGCAGCAGCAGCAGCACCTAGTTGCAGCAGCAGCAGCACCTAGTTGCAGCAGCAGCAGCACCTAGTTGCAGCAGCAGCAGCACCTAGTTGCAGCAGCAGCAGCACCTAGTTGCAGCAGCAGCAGCACCTAGTTGCAGCAGCAGCAGCACCTAGTTGCAGCAGCAGCAGCACCTAGTTGCAGCAGCAGCAGCACCTAGTTGCAGCAGCAGCAGCACCTAGTTGCAGCAGCAGCAGCACCTAGTTGCAGCAGCAGCAGCACCTAGTTGCAGCAGCAGCACCTAGTTGCAGCAGCAGCACCTAGTTGCAGCAGCAGCACCTAGTTGCAGCAGCAGCACCTAGTTGCAGCAGCAGCACCTAGTTGCAGCAGCAGCACCTAGTTGCAGCAGCAGCACCTAGTTGCAGCAGCAGCACCTAGTTGCAGCAGGAGCAGCAACACCTAGTTGCAGCAGGAGCAGCAACACCTAGTTGCAGCAGCAACACCTAGTTGCAGCAGCAACACCTAGTTGCAGCAGCAACACCTAGTTGCAGCAGCAACACCTAGTTGCAGCAGCAACACCTAGTTGCAGCAGCAACACCTAGTTGCAGCAGCAACACCTAGTTGCAGCAGCAACACCTAGTTGCAGCAGCAACACCTAGTTGCAGCAGCAACACCTAGTTGCAGCAGCAACACCTAGTTGCAGCAGCAACACCTAGTTGCAGCAGCAACACCTAGTTGCAGCAGCAGCAGCAACACCTAGTTGCAGCAGCAACAACACCTAGTTGCAGCAGCAACAACACCTAGTTGCAGCAGCAACATCTAACAGCAGGAACAACAGCAACAACAGCAGTTGCAGCAGCAACATCTAACAGCAGGAACTAACAACAGCAACAACAGCAGTTGCAGCAGCAACATCTAACAGCAGGAACTAACAGCAACAACAGCAGTTGCAGCAGCAACATCTAACAGCAGGAACTAACAACAGCAACAACAGCAGTTGCAGCAGCAACATCTAACAGCAGGAACTAACAGCAACAACAGCAGTTGCAGCAGCATCTAACAGCAGGAACTAACAGCAACAACAGCAGTTGCAGCAGCAACATCTAACAGCAGGAACTAACAGCAACAACAGCAGTTGCAGCAGCAACATCTAACAGCAGGAACTAACAACAGCAGCAACATCTAACAGCAGGAACTAACAACAGCAACAACTGCAGCAACCACCACTATCTCCACTGCCTTAAAACCAGTTATACGATGCAGGAGAAGTGGCAAATGATGCTCACTCCAGTGGGCCACTGGGTTAAACTACTGGAGTATATGTACGACTTTCGTAGTGGAATGATTCTGTAGTATAATGTCAGTCAGTCTTCCATAACCCCCCCCCCCACACACACACAGAGGAGCTGTGACTCGACCCCTGGAACCACAACTAGGCGAGTACACACGCATACACGTGTCTATCGACAAGCGCCTTTAAAAACTAATAACTCTGCACACAGTTATTTTTCTTTATATTTGATGAATATAAACCCCATGTATACTTTATATAAGAGATGGAGAGGCAGGTGTTGTGGGGGAGAGGCAGGTGTTGTGGGGGAGAGGCAGGTGTTGTGGGGGAGAGGCAGGTGTTGTGGGGGAGAGGCAGGTGTGGTGGGGGAGAGGCAGGTGTTGTGGGGGAGAGGCAGGTGTTGTGGGGTAGAGGCAGGTGTTGTGGGGTAGAGGCAGGTGTTGTGGGGGAGAGGCAGGTGTTGTGGGGGCGAGGCAGGAGTTGTGGGGGAGAGGCAGGTGTTGTGGGGTAGAGGCAGGTGTTGTGGGGTAGAGGCAGGTGTTTTGGGGGAGAGGCAGGTGTTGTGGGGGAGAGGCAGGTGTTGTGGGGGAGAGACAGGTGTTGTGGGGGAGAGACAGGACTTGTGGGGGATAGAGGCAGGAGTTTTGGGGCTAGAGGCAGGTGTTGTGGGGGAGAGGCAGGAGTTGTGGGGATAGAGGCAGGAGATGTGGGGGGAGAGGCAGGAGATGTGGGGGAGAGGCAGGAGATGTGGGGGGAGAGGCAGGAGATGTGGGGGGAGAGGCAGGAGATGTGGGGGGAGAGGCAGGAGATGTGGGGGGGAGAGGTAGGAGATGTGGGGGGGAGAGGTAGGAGATGTGGGGGGAGAGGCAGGGGTTGTGGGGGGAGAGGCAGGGGTTGTGGGGGGAGAGGCAGGGGTTGTGGGGGGAGAGGCAGGGGTTGTGGGGGGAGAGGCAGGGGTTGTGGGGGGAGAGGCAGGGGTTGTGGGGGGAGAGGCAGGGGTTGTGGGAGGAGAGGCAGGGGTTGTGGGGGAGGTCGTCACCCCACCAAGCTAGACAATGAGATATTAACCCCCATCTCCAGACTGTTCTCACACCCACCCCACCCCGCCCACCCCACCCACCCAGGAAGAACTATGAACATCCGTAACGGACATGCGCGCCCCGTGACACCCTTCGCATTGCGCATGGGTGCGCAGAGGGGAGACGCAACGACGTACACTATACTTAGGATACAGCAAGTGTAACAGAAACAGCCTGGTTGATCTGAGAGCCACACAAACAGGAACAGCCACACAACCATACACGCCACCTTCACCCCCCTATATCCTCCCCTACGTCACCCCTACAATACCCCCTACTAATCCCCTATCAGAGTAAAACTCCATCTAGAGATCAATAACCCAGTGAACACCCGCACCACCAAAGCATCTACGCAAGCGTTTCTGACGTACTTACGCTGCCAGTCACACACTGAGTTTACACTGACGTCTCCAGTCACATAGACGTCAAGTAACTGTGTACACAGTCACCGTAACAGACTGTAATAGACGAGGACCGGAAAAGGAAGGGGTTTATCCCATGACGGGAGTAAGTGATGTGAGGGAGTGACAGGATGCTGGGGGAGAATGGGGAGAGAAAGGAGGGGAAGAAGACAGAGGTAGGGGGAGGGAGAAAGAGGGGGGGAGAGAGAAAGTGAAGATAGATGGAGAGCAGTATTAGTGGGGAGAGAGGTAGACAAAGGTGGTATTCTTTTCAGCTAAATCAAATCTGGACAAAACGGAAAATATCCCCACCATTTATGCAGAAAGGCTGACAACCCAGAGAGCACGGGTTCGAGTCCCCGGCTGTGTCGGGTAGGTTACCTGGCACCTACTAACCTTCCCCCACCGGTAAATAGGTATCTAGGTTTTTTTTTTCCTTTTTAGCGATTATCAACGTCAGTTTCCCCGATGTTCCCTGAACACTTTGGTTCAGTCGTTAAAACAACGACCACGACACGTCTAGCAACACATTTATAATGCGACGCACTCAATGCGACGCATTCTTCAATACGACACATGGTTTGAAAACCTACACGAGGGTCATTAAGGCTGCATGTCACCTGTTCACCACCAGTCAAGAATACTTAAATACCTATTTTAAGTATTTAGATATACTCTCAGTGTATATACACCGAAAGAAACACTTTTAAGTGTCCTTCACAGGATATATACGAAGAAACGCTTCTCTCAGTGTATATATCCTAGGCTTAACATAACCATAAAAGGACCCCAATGGAAATAAGTCACTGACTTTTTTGGGTTATCCCAGGTTCTCTACACATATGCTGCTATGTATGATAATTCTATGTAACTGTATTTGTGTATACCTGAATAAACTTACTTACTTACTTGCCTTCCTGACCTTCCAATTGCTGAAATTTGTATAGCATCTAGCCAGCAACTGAGTCAGTATTTCTGGTCCAATTAACTGAAGCTACCTTCTAATTTCTTGTATAGAAACATTATGGACACATAGCAGTGTCTGGGTGCCACGTATACAACACCTGGATATTCCCAGCAGGTCTGGAGGGGGTTGTACCCGGTGGTATTTTGGCCAGGATATGATTAGCTGGGTGGTGGAAGGGGTGGTTGAAGGGGTGGTGGAAGGGGTGGTGGAAGGGGTGGTGGTGGGGTGGCAGGGTTGTCAGGATGGGGGGTGGAGAGATAGTGTGGGAAACAAGACAATATAAACCAATTCGCTGCCTCATACATCACACACTCGTGAGTGTGAGTGTGTGTATGCATACACACACTCAACATGCAATAAGAGTATAATCAAAGCGCTGTATAATAGATATATAACATAATTAAGATAATTCATTACGACTGCAGATACCTGGAAACTAATTATATATATATATATATATATATATATATATATATATATATATATATATATATATACACGCCAAAGGTCACACATTATATCCGTGGTTTGCTTTATCTTACACGCTATTACCCCCTCCTGTATTATTATTATAATCAAAAAGAAGCGCTAAGCCACAAGGGGCTCCCCTCCTGTAACCCCTCCTCTCCAGAGTCACGACTATTAACGTTACCGTCAAGAACGGGCTGGTTCTCGTGCGTTTGTGTCCTGTCGTTCATACGTACCGACCTTTGTCATCGGTGATCACTTTGTCATCGGTGATCGGTGAGGCTGCCGTCACTGTTGTGTCCCGTAGTTGGGTTGACAGCTCACTCGGCTCACACTCCGAGGTCCGGATACTTGAAGAGGGTTTCGGGGGTCAACGCCCCCGCGACCCGGTCTGAGACCAGGCCTCGTGGTGGATCAGGGTCTGATCAACCAGGCTGTTACTGCTGGTCACACGCAAACCGACGTAGCAACCACAGCCCAGCTGATCAGGTACTGACTTTAGGTGCCTGTTCAGCGCCTTCTTGAAGACTCCCAGGGGTCTATTGGTAATCCCCCTTATGTATGCTGGGAGGCAGCTGAACAGTCTTAGGCCCCCGACACTTACTGTGTTGTCTCTTAGCGTACTCGTGGCACACCTGCTTCTCATCGGGGGGATGTTGCATCTCCTGCCGAGTCTTTTGTTTTCGTTGGGAGTGATTTTCGCGTGCAGGTTTGGTACTAATCCCTCCAGGATTTTTCAAGTGCACATTATCCGTGGTTCGATCCCCGGTATGGGTGGAAACATTGGAGCGTGTTTCCTTAAGACACCTGCTGTCCCTCTGGGTGTTAGTGGACTGGTGTGGGGTCGCATCCTGGTGACAAAACTAGCCTAAGTTGCCCAAAATACTCAGCACAAGAAGCGGCTTTCTGTATAGTAGTATGTCAGTGATGTCAGCTATCGTCTGTATACCCTGTACATGTACAAATAAAGATTATCATGGCTGTCAGCGATGTCACGTCTGTGTCGTGGCTGTCAGCGACGTCACACCTGTGCCACGACACCTCTTCCACCCACTCTCTACATAAAGTGGTTACACAGGTTCCACCTGTGTCTGCACCGCCTGTATGCAGACGAGGCAACAGACCTGACTTCTTGACAGGCGAGGCAACAGACACCTGATTTCTTGACAGGCGAGGCAGTCTGTGTTCTGCTGTTAACAGTTTACTGCTAACAGGTATAAAGTGTAGTACTGGGTCGTGAAAGTCTTAAGAATCGAAGCATAAGTCTTTATGGAGGTGATGGAGGGTGGTAGTAATGGTGGTAGTATTAGTAGTAGTAGTAGTAGTAGTAGTTAGCAGCAAGTAATAGTATTAATACTGGTAGAAAGAGTGATAGAAGAATTAATACTATTAGAAGTGGTGGTAGGATCGTCCGGAGGTGGTGTCCCATAAGATAGCCTTAGAGTCCCTATGCAGTGTACTTCTCATGTACGTCGGGTAATCAGTCTGCTGTTGCTACTGAAGCAGAACACTACTGATCTGCCCAGTCTTCTTAAATACTGTTATTGACGTTGTTCTTGGCAATGCTGTTCCTGTTCCTTCTTCCTGTTTAAAGTGCCTTTACTTCCTGTCTCGTTAGCTTTCACTCTCAGCGTTGGTGTTCCAGCACCTGTTATTACAGATTTTATTACCGGCGTTACGGCGATTTTAACTCGGATTACGGCTGTTGTTTTGTTATGGTCGCTGTTGTTCATGGTAATATTTGTTCTTGTAGATCCAATTCCGTTAATCAAGAGCCCTTCGCTGGCACCTAGGCGCCCTCCTTGATTAGAGAGGAGAGTTGGTAAATTGGTATTTAAGAAAATTAATCAGGGAAGTTGTGGTGTGGCGGATGTGTTTCAGGCTTATGTGACGGTACCTTAGTACAATCCTGGGTGGTTACTGTCTACCTACCTGCTTGCCTACCTATCTACCAGCCTATCTACCAACTTTCCTACATACCTACCTGCCTGCCTACACAGGAAGACAATGTGGGTACCTACTTTCTATTACCCGTTACCTTGTTGTTCTCTCTATCCCACCCCTCTCCATGTACCTAACCACTTCCCCTCTATCCTCTCTCCTACAACGACTTCCCCCTACCACCCCTCCCCCACCCAAAATCTTGAGGAATCACGGATATTGCAACTTCCCGGTGACCACGCCTGTGTTGCACACGTTGCAAGACTATCCTCCCCCCTCTCCCAATAAGGCTCAGAATCAGCAGGTGCAACACGGGCCTACCGTCCATAAGGCGGGTGTGGCTTGGCTGGCTTATGCCCCGAATTCTGGTGATCTCAGGGCGTTGATGATCCCAGAGATGCTGTCGTAAATATTGATAGAATTAAGGTCATGGTTGAAGGAGGGAGGGGAAAGAGGGAGGGCATTGGCTTGAAGGCAGGAAAACGACAAGAGTAAAGAAAAAGTTAAATTTTCACCCCATTTTCTGGGTTTTAGTCTAGACTGATGGATGTGTGTGTGCTCATCTATATGTGGTTGCAGGGGTTGAGTCACCGCTCCTGGCACCGCCACTTCACTGGTCGCCAATAGGTTCTCTCTCTCCCTGCTCCACGAGCTTCATCGTACCTCTTTTTAAAGCTACGTATGGATCTTGCCTCCACTACATCACTTCCCAGACTATTCAACTTCCTGACAACTCTGTGACTGAAGAAATACTTCCTAACATCCCTGTGATTCATCCGAGTCTTCAGCTTTCAACTTCCTTGATGCTGTGTCCCATCTCTGGAACATCCTGTCTGTCCACCTTGTCAATTCCTCTCATTATTTTGTATGTCCTCCCCTATCCCACCTGTCCTTAGTGTCGTCAGATTGATATCCCTTAACTACTCCTGGTAGGACATTCCTCAGCTCCGGGACTAGTCTTATTGCAAACCTTTGCGCTTTAATTTCATGACGTGTTAGACCAGTTGTGGGTTCCAAACTGGTGCTGCATACTCCAATATGGGCCTGATGTTCACTATGTACAGTATCATGAATGATTCCTTAGTTGTTGAAACGCTATTCTTAAGATCTGCCAAACACGCATTTGCTGCAGCAGGTATTTGCCTGATGTGCACCTCAGGATGTGAGTGTTGGTGGAGGCGCGTGTTGGTGGAGGCGCGTGTCACACTGACTCACACCATCACTGTTCTCCCTTCCTCTCTCCCTACACCAACAGGACTAACAAAATAACAGAGAATCTCATAGACAAAACAGACAGCAGGAAGAACGGTAAGATAGCAGGGCAACATTTTTTCCGACATTTTTTTGGGGGTTCTGTGAGTTTTGTCAGGACCAGTGAAGCATGGAGGCCCTCCATCACCCCTCCACTCCTCCCTCCATCTCCCTCCATCACCCTCCTCCTCCAATCACACCATCTAAACTCTTATACAATGCAAGATAACCATTCCTTCACATTAAATCTCTCCTATTCCACCTTTATACCTATTTCAAAGGCTACGTAAATGCTTAAAAAGGTGCAGCGGACCATAAAAAAGGCTCGTGCGTCTGGTAGAGTTGTACTTAGGAAAGGTTTTGGAACGTTAGTATCCGCACGCATGTATCTTGCGTTCGTGTCAGTACACGAACAACTTCAAACCACCATCGTAGCTGCATCATGACGCATGAACTGTCGCGTTATGGGGAAGTATAAAGACAGGTTGTAGAGGAAGTTTGAGGCAGAGTTTCGATCTGAGCCGAGCGTTATCATGGCTTGATAAAACTGCAATAGAGCCGAAATGTTGTCCCCTAGTGAAGGTTGTACCACTCTTTGTGAAGGTTGTACCACCCCTAGTGAAGGTTGAACCACCCCTAGTGAAGGTTGTACCACCCCTAGTGAAGGTTGTACCACCCCTAGTGAAGGTTGTACCACCCCTAGTGAAGGTTGTACCACCCCTAGTGAAGGTTGTACCACCCCCAGTGAAGGTTGTACCACCCCTAGTGAAGGTTGTACCACCCCTAGTGAAGGTTGTACCACCCCTTGTGTCAAGAGACACGTGCCGTGGGCACTGAGGCGTACAAGGGGTGGGCAGCACCCCGGAACACTCGATATTGCTGCAACACCACCACCTGGTGTACTCCAGAGTGGTCAGTCGACGTCCTCCTACTCAGCCCTGTCTCTAGCTTGGGCTCCCAGCCCAAATCAATGACCCATTGGCACTAGGTTAGGTTAGGTAAGGCTTACTGATGCGGGTCTTAGATGGAGCTTTTGGTCATCTGACCGAGGCCTTCCGCTGGCTCGCATCCCTAGAAAGCTACGGTCATAACCATTACCCTAAGTACGTTTACTTAGGTACGGGTCGACCTAAGTACAATCATACATAGTAACACGTGCAATCGTGAAGAAGCGATACGAGAATACAGAACTACGGGGGGAGTCGAGTGATAGCTCTAGGCCTTTCATGTTGCAATCAACATATCAGGAGCTTTCAATGTTGCAGAAATGAGTAAGAAGTCCAGGTAGATCAGCTCGGGAATGTTCCCCCAAGCTGATACGCAACATTTCTTGTACATAAACTGCGGCTAGCCGGGGATCGAACCCGCGCTATTTGACTTGCTTCCCACGAGGTGGGATAAAACACGGGTTCGACCCCCGGCTAGCCGCATTTTAATTGCGTAAAAAAACTTCGTGGATACATTAAATTATCTAGGATAGCGATATTGTCCTTGTACCTCGTGGCCTGGTAGGTAACGCTGTCGCCCCCACACAGTGTCCGTGGTTCGATCTCCGGCAAGGGTGGAAACATTGGGCGTGTTTCCCTACACCTGGTGTCTCGTTAGTCTAGTAAGCAAGTAGGTACCTGGGTTTAAGTCGACTGGTGTGGGTCGCATCCTGGGGGGACAAGACTGAGGACCCCAATCAAAATAAGACAGTCCTCGCTGACGCACCGAGTTATCCTAGGTAGCTAACCCTCCGTGGTTAAAAATCCCAACAAAATGTTATCTCTGTTGTTGCAACTGTTTCTCACCCCAGTGTTCCTGGTGGTTGTAATTAGGCAACGGCTTCCGCGTTGACTGTTGAAGCTGTTGCTACTGCCGCTACTGTTGTCGCTACTACTGCTGTTCTGCTGCTGTTACTGATGCTGTTTTTGTCACTGCTGTCGCTATTGTCGATTCTGCTGTTGATGCTGCAGTTTCTTACTACAACAGGAACTGTTGCTATCTCTACTGCTGTTGCTGTTTTATAAATACGTCTTAGTGTTAAAACAGACATATTTATTAGAAAACTTTTCGGTCGTGGGACCTTGATTATAAGTGATCAAGGTGCCAGGACCGAAACGTTTTGTAATATATGTGTGCTATGGTTTACCTGTCTTTGTAAACCAATGTTAATACCACTGTTGTCACTGCTGTTGCTGTCGTTGCTGCTGTTGCTGTGCAAGCCTCACACGCCCCGACACTCGAGATAAACCCAGTATCAACAGCATCATAATTAAACCAATTACACAGCGGGCCAGCCACCAACTTAAACCCAGCGTCTCTAACCTGTTCGTCCCAGGAACAGCTGACGCTAACAGCGAGTTTAAAACCGCAGGTAAAATCCTTCTCCCTCCCTCACCCCCCTTACCTTCTCTCAAATCTCTCCCTCACCCTCCATTCTACCTCCCTGGCTTCTTCCTTCACTCCCTGCCTAGTAACTTTAGGTACAGGTACACAAATACAGTTACACATTATAAATGAATCTAGTTTGTATAATCCTAAACTAAACTTCAGAAAAAATAGTTTTGGGTTTGAATATTGGTTTAGGATTATACGTATTTGATAAATTTATTTATAAAGTTTGTTACAGGAGTGTAACATCCTCACTCATCCTTCAGAGTGCAGGCACTGTACTTCCCACCTCCAGGAGTGTAACATCCTCACCCATCCTTCAGAGTGCAGGCACTGTACTTCCCACCTCCAGGAGTGTAACATCCTCACCCATCCTTCAGAGTGCAGGCACTGTACTTCCCACCTCCAGGAGTGTAACATCCTCACCCATCCTTCAGAGTTCAGGCACTGTACTTCCCACCTCCAGGAGTGTAACATCCTCACCCATCCTTCAGAGTACAGCCACTGTACTTTCCCCTCCCTACCTCTCCCCCCTCCCCAACATAACATATGGTGGGTACCATTCCCATTACTGGTTATGGGACAACTGCTGGTTGACTAAGGCTGTCCCATAACCATCTCTCCCGCCCACCCTCACTAAACCACTGCTACAGTCACCACCATTACCACGACTACTAACACGCTACTACTACTACTACTACCACCACCACTACTGTTACAGGAGCCAAGAACTATGTAAACAAAAGCGATTTCCTTCACTTCCAATAACCTGTGTACAGTATACAACAAAATGCAAACAATATAATGTTTAAAGTGTTATAGGCAGGCATGTTATACCTCCTACGAGTGGACAGCAACAGTCTGGTTGATCACACAGCTCCAGGAACCACTGAAACAACAGTGGTCTAGTTTGACGACCCCTGCAACAACTTTTCAATGAACACGTTGAGTCAGTTGCACTATAAACACACATCAGTTCTCTTTGCAATGTCAAGGCTACCAGGTAGTGGGTGCCAGTGGATGCCTGTGGGTGGCTAGCAGTCGCAGTGACACGAGCCACTTCACTGCATAACAGTGATCAGCAGGGAGTATAACAGTCACCCAAATTGCTACACACACACACACACATATACCTACGTTGCTGCCATCTACCCTCTCGTTATGTAAACTTTGGTACACTCACGTACCGCCAGATGGTGTTCACACAGATTTTTGCGAAATGCAATGGACAATTTCGACTGTGGAATGACTGTTAAATGGGGTTAACATGTGTACTAGGAAGATATGTGAAACAGGTCTTCCTATTTCTAGCTTCACAGGTCTTCCTATTTCTAGCTTCACAGGTCTTCCTATTTCTAGCTTCACAGGTCTTTCTATTTCTAGCTTCACAGGTCTTCCTATTTCTAGCTTCACAGGTCTTTCTATTTCTAGCTTCACAGGTCTTCCTATTTCTAGCTTCATAGGTCTTCCTATTTCTAGCTTCATAGGTCTTCCTATTTCTAGCTTCACAGGTCTTCCTATTTCTAGCTTCATAGGTCTTCCTATTTCTAGCTTCACAGGTCTTCCTATTTCTAGCTTCATAGGTCTTCCTATTTCTAGCTTCACAGGTCTTCCTATTTCTAGCTTCATAGGTCTTCCTATTTCTAGCTTCATAGGTCTTCCTATTTCTAGCTTCACAGGTCTTCCTATTTCTAGCTTCACAGGTCTTCCTATTTCTAGCTTCACAGGTCTTCCTATTTCTAGCTTCATAGGTCTTCCTATTTCTAGCTTCACAGATCTTCCTATTTCTAGCTTCATCGGTCTTCCTATTTCTAGCTTCACAGGTCTTCCTATTTCTAGCTTCACAGGTCTTACTATTTCTAGCTACACAGGTCTTCCTATTTCTAGCTTCACAGGTCTTCCTATTTCTAGCTTCATAGGTCTTCCTATTTCTAGCTTCACAGGTCTTCCTATTTCTAGCTTCATAGGTCTTCCTATTTCTAGCTTCACAGGTCTTCCTATTTCTAGCTTCACAGGTCTTCCTATTTCTAGCTTCACAGGTCTTCCTATTTCTAGCTTCATAGGTCTTCCTATTTCTAGCTTCACAGGTCTTCCTATTTCTAGCTTCACAGGTCTTCCTATTTCTAGCTTCACAGGTCTTCCTATTTCTAGCTTCACAGGTCTTCCTATTTCTAGCTTCACAGGTCTTCCTATTTCTAGCTTCACAGGTCTTCCTATTTCTAGCTTCACAGGTCTTCCTATTTCTAGCTTCACAGGTCTTCCTATTTCTAGCTTCATAGGTCTTCCTATTTCTAGCTTCACAGGTCTTCCTATTTCTAGCTTCACAGGTCTTCCTATTTCTAGCTTCATAGGTCTTCCTATTTCTAGCTTCACAGGTCTTCCTATTTCTAGCTTCACAGGTCTTCCTGTTTCTAGCTTCACAGGTCTTCCTATTTCTAGCTTCACAGGTCTTCCTATTTCTAGCTTCATAGGTCTTCCTATTTCTAGCTTCACAGGTCTTCCTATTTCTAGCTTCACAGGTCTTCCTATTTCTAGCTTCATAGGTCTTCCTATTTCTAGCTTCACAGGTCTTCCTATTTCTAGCTTCACAGGTCTTCCTGTTTCTAGCTTCATAGGTCTTCCTATTTCTAGCTTCACCGGTCTTCCTATTTCTAGCTTCACAGGTCTTCCTATTTCTAGCTTCATAGGTCTTCCTATTTCTAGCTTCACAGGTCTTCCTATTTCTAGCTTCACAGGTCTTCCTATTTCTAGCTTCACAGGTCTTCCTATTTCTAGCTTCACAGGTCTTCCTATTTCTAGCTTCATAATTCTTCCTATTTCTAGCTTCACAGGTCTTCCTATTTCTAGCTTCATAGGTCTTCCTATTTCTAGCTTCACAGGTCTTCCTATTTCTAGCTTCACAGGTCTTCCTATTTCTAGCTTCACAGGTCTTCCTATTTCTAGCTTCACAGGTCTTCCTATTTCTAGCTTCACAGGTCTTCCTATTTCTAGCTTCACAGGTCTTCCTATTTCTAGCTTCATAGGTCTTCCTATTTCTAGCTTCACAGGTCTTCCTATTTCTAGCTTCACAGGTCTTCCTATTTCTAGCTTCATAGGTCTTCCTATTTCTAGCTTCACAGGTCTTCCTGTTTCTAGCTTCACAGGTCTTACTATTTCTAGCTTCACAGGTCTTCCTATTTCTAGCTTCATAGGTCTTCCTATTTCTAGCTTCACAGGTCTTCCTATTTCTAGCTTCACAGGTCTTCCTATTTCTAGCTTCATAGGTCTTCCTATTTCTAGCTTCACAGGTCTTCCTATTTCTAGCTTCACAGGTCTTCCTGTTTCTAGCTTCATAGGTCTTCCTATTTCTAGCTTCACCGGTCTTCCTATTTCTAGCTTCACAGGTCTTCCTATTTCTAGCTTCATAGGTCTTCCTATTTCTAGCTTCATAGGTCTTCCTATTTCTAGCTTCACAGGTCTTCCTATTTCTAGCTTCATAGGTCTTCCTATTTCTAGCTTCATAGGTCTTCCTATTTCTAGCTTCATAGGTCTTCCTATTTCTAGCTTCATAGGTCTTCCTATTTCTAGCTTCATAGGTCTTCCTATTTCTAGCTTCACAAGTCTTCCTGTTTCTAGCTTCACAGGTCTTCCTATTTCTAGCTTCATAGGTCTTCCTATTTCTAGCTTCACAGGTCTTCCTATTTCTAGCTTCACAGGTCTTCCTATTTCTAGCTTCACAGGTCTTCCTATTTCTAGCTTCACAGGTCTTCCTATTTCTAGCTTCACAGGTCTTCCTATTTCTAGCTTCACAGGTCTTCCTATTTCTAGCTTCACAGGTCTTCCTATTTCTAGCTTCACCGGTCTTCCTATTTCTAGCTTCATAGGTCTTCCTATTTCTAGCTTCACAGGTCTTCCTATTTCTAGCTTCACCGGTCTTCCTATTTCTAGCTTCATAGGTCTTCCTATTTCTAGCTTCACAGGTCTTCCTATTTCTAGCTTCACAGGTCTTCCTATTTCTAGCTTCATAGGTCTTCCTGTTTCTAGCAGATCATGAAGAGTGGATGTAAACAAAAGCTTACAAGTGTAAAGCTTAAACACTTGTTTAAGCTTTACAGTTACCAGACAGTGACTATAGTGACTGTCAGCGATGCTTACAGCTACAAGACAATTATAGTAACTGTCAGCGAGGGTTACAGTTACTAGACAGTATAGTGACTGTCAGCGATGCTTACAGTTAATGAACAGTGACTGTAGTGACTGTCAGCAGTGACTGTAGTGACTGTCAGCAGTGACTGTAGTGACTGTCATCACTGCTCAGAGATTAACTGTGTAGGTGAAAGGGTTGTTAATTCCGGAGTGTATAGTCGAGAATAGTCACTGTAGATGTAGCAAGTGATACTGTAGACGTAGAAAGCGTCACTGTAGACGTAACAACTACTATGAAGGTAATATTATCGCTGGGGAAGAACTTAGCAAGTACTTAGGTACTACTTCCCCCGGAAGTCTGGTAGTACCGGGTAGTGCATCCGGATTGTAAACACAAAAGAGGAGATAATGCACTCGCAGTGTGACTTTCAAAGTTATGTCGTATTCCTAGCACCGAACGTATGTACACTCTGTACAAGGTATGTACACTCTGTACAAGGTATGTATACTCTGTACAAGGTATGTACACTCTGTACAAGGTATGTACACTTTGCACATCGTATGCTCACTCTGTACAACGTATGTACACTATGTACAGCGTATGTACACTCTGTACAAGTACTGAGAGTTTTGGCAGTACTAACCCCCTGACTTACACTGAGTTATGGGATTGGATTCTCCTCTGAGTGATCACCTGATTACCATGAGACAAGCGCAAGCAGGATTCTTTAGTCATGGAAAGGGCAGGAGAGAGAGGATTTGTGGACTGGTAGGCAGATTAGCAGGCAGACTAGCAGGCAGACTAGCAGGCAGACTAGCAGGCAGACTAGCAGGCAAACTAGCAAGCAGACAGGCAGATTGCGTTCAATCTTCTCAGATATCTGACAGGATACGGTGTGGCACATGGCCTGGTAGGCAAAGCTGTCACTTCACACGCTGAGGGTCCGTGGTTCGATTCCAGGCAAGGGAGAAAACATTGGGCGCGTTTCCTTACATCAGTAAAATAGGCATCCGGGTGTTAATCGACTGGTGTGGGTTGCATCCAGGGACAAAATTGACCTAATTTGCCCGAAATGCTCTAACAAGCGGCTTTCTATATAGTAGTTTGTCACTGATGTCAGCTATGGTCTGTATAAGTTGCATCATGTACTTGTAGAAATAGAGATTATTATTATTATTATTATTATTATTATTATTATTATTATTATTATTATTATTATTATTATTATTACACTCATAAATATGAGTACTTGGCTACTCCCTGTAGTCACTGTACTAAGTATTACTAAATAATAATAATGAGAAATATGGTGTGTACTCTTTAAATTCTTTAATTTGTACTCTCCGTGTATTATTTCTTAATAACGTTCTCAGAAAATAGAGGGATGAGACAGTCTCATATTTCTCACCCTCCAGATGTGAGAATGTGAGTATATGAGAAAAGTCTCATGTAAAAGTGTTAATAGGCTGTTTTAACAGTGTATTAACAGGGTTAATGCAATGTTATTTCTAGAAGAAACAGGGAAACGGGTAACCCAGACGACCCACCCTCCCTCTGTTAGATCAGAAGGCCGCAGCAGTTAGGTAGCCAGAGCATTTGTAGGATGCTAGGATGGTCGACTCATTCTACAGGGATATGACTGTCAGTGCTACCAGCTGGATGAGGTGACATGAAGGATACTCGTTCAGGAACACCTGCCAGGAACATCTGCTATATATATATATATATATATATATATATATATATATATATATATATATATATATATATATATATATATATATATATATATATATATATATATATATGAGAATATAATATAAGCAGATATTACTGTGGAAAATCAAATTGGATGGTGGAGGTGGCCCACCCACCTGACTATGGGAGGCGAGGGACCACCCATTTGCTTGTGGGGTTGGCAGGTGCTGGGTGGTAGGCCGCCCACACACATACTCTCTCTCTCTCTCTCTCTCTCTCTCTCTCTCTCTCTCTCTCTCTCTCTCTCTCTCTCTCACACACACAGGTTATGGTGAGAGAGGATGTCAGAACGAAGGATGTCACCAAATTTAGAATCATGTTCCCAGATGATGTCAAAGCTTACAAGTCAACAATAGACTGAAGTCACCTAATTTGGTAGATTATAGTCTTTCCATAGTCCAGTCTCCCCACACCTCAGGGTGATACTCCCTCACACTCCCCACAGGTCCAGTCACCCCACCAGTGTCCCCACACCTCAGGGTGATACTCCCTCACACTCCCCACAGGTCCAGTCACTCCACCAGTCTCCACACACCTCAGGGTGATACTCCCTCACACTCCCCACAGGTCCAGTCACCCCACCAGTGTCCCCACACCTCAGGGTGATACTCCCTCACACTCCCCACAGGTCCAGTCACTCCACCAGTCTTCCCACACCTCAGGGTGATACTCCCTCACACTCCCCACAGGTCCAGTCACTCCACCAGTCTCCCCACACCTCAGGGTGATACTCCCTCACACTCCCCACAGGTCCAGTCACTCCACCAGTCTCCCCACACCTCAGGGTGATACTCCCTCACACTCCCCACAGGTCCAGTCACTCCACCAGTCTCCCCACACCTCAGGGGGATACTCCATCACACTCCCCAGAGATCCAGTCACCCCACCAGTCTCCCCACACCTCAGGGTGATACTCCCTCACACTCCCCACAGGTCCAGTCACCCCACCAGTCTCCCCACACCTCAGGGGGATACTCCCTCACACTCCACACAGGTCCAGTCACTCCACCAGTCTCCCCACACGTCAGGGAGATATTCCCTCACACTACCCACAGTCTCTCACTTGAGAGATGGTAACTGCTAAGTAATAGTAACTGCAGCTCTGCTGGAAGATAGTAACTGCAGCTCTGCTGGAAGGACAGTAACTGCAGAACTGCTGGAAGATAGTAATTGCAGCTCTGCTGGAAGATAGTAACTGCAGCTCTGCTGGAAGATAGTAACTGCAGCTCTGCTGGAAGGACAGTAACTGCAGAACTGCTGGAAGATAGTAATTGCAGCTCTGCTGGAAGATAGTAACTGCAGCTCTGCTGGAAGATAGTAACTGCAGCTCTGCTGGAAGATAGTAACTGCAGCTCTGCTGGAAGATAGTAATTGCAGCTCTGCTGGAAGATAGTAACTGCAGCTCTGCTGGAAGATAGTAGCTGCACCTACTGACGTCTCCCAGCTCAGACTGACACTACTGAAGTCTCTCAGCTCAGACTGACACTACTGAAGTCTCTCAGCTCAGACTGACACTAATGAAGTCTCTCAGCTCAGGCTGACACTACTCAAGTCTCTCAGCTCAGACTGACACTACTGAAGTCTCCCAGCTCAGACTGACACTACTGAAGTCTCTCAGCTCAGACTGACACTAATGAAGTCTCTCAGCTCAGACTGACACTACTGAAGTCTCCCAGCTCAGACTGACACTACTGAAGTCTCTCAGCTCAGACTGACACTAATGAAGTCTCTCAGCTCAGGCTGACACTACTCAAGTCTCTCAGCTCAGACTGACACTACTGAAGTCTCCCAGCTCAGACTGACACTACTGAAGTCTCTCAGCTCAGACTGACACTAATGAAGTCTCTCAGCTCAGACTGACACTAATGAAGTCTCCCAGCTCAGACTGACACTACTGAAGTCTCTCAGCTCAGACTGACACTACTCAAGACTCTCAGC
This sequence comes from Cherax quadricarinatus, assembly GCF_038502225.1. Taxonomy (NCBI): domain Eukaryota; kingdom Metazoa; phylum Arthropoda; class Malacostraca; order Decapoda; family Parastacidae; genus Cherax; species Cherax quadricarinatus. Next base: position 4,020,963 of record NC_091358.1, read on the forward strand.
TCAGACTGACACTACTCAAGTCTCTCAGCTCAGGCTGACACTACTCAAGTCTCTCAGCTCAGACTGACACTAATGAAGTCTCCCAGCTCAGATTGACACTACTGAAGTCAGCTGCCAGGTGTGCCACAGGCAGTGTGTACTCAGTTCCTCAAGCTTCAACATCCGTGCACACGAGGGCCTGGGATCTTCAGTCAACTTGGCGTCCACCAGGACGCTGACATGTCCCTAGGACAGCTCTCCATCGGGCTGCTAACGGAGTCACTGGCTTCTTGGACCCTCTTGGGGAGGGTCGATGGTGCTCGTGCAAGCAGCAGATCCCGGGGCAACTTGCTGCTGTTTGCAATGGCTGTCTGCCGAGGAGAGACAGGCACCTAGCAACAACTGTTGTTGGGGCAATGGATGAATTCCTGCTATGTTTGTTAACTGCTCATTACTCTGTAATTTGTCTATGATTGTAATCATGTCATAACGTGTTTATCATTCATTACCTTTGCAATTATTCATGAGTGTGACCAGCTCTACCTGGAGCTCATTACCTTTGTAACTTGGTCATGATTATGACCAGATCTAGTTCATTACCTTTGTAACTTGCTCAGCTATCAAAACTTTGGAGTCCAGTCCCTGGACCCATTATGTACCTCTGTAATCTTTTGACTACCGCCCACAGGATGGGTATGGGGTGACTACCGCCCACAGGATGGGTATGGGGTGACTACCGCCCACAGGATGGGTATGGGGTGCATAATAAACATATTAAACTAAAACTCGTGTGATGGACTATGACAGAGAAACAAAAGCTAGCTTTTGTTCCCACTGTGTAACTACCATATAGAATAGTGTAGCAACACTGCTGGTGTTCCCACTGTGTAACTATCATATAGAATAGTGTAGCAACACACTGCTGGTGTTCCCACTGTGTAACTATCATATAGAATAGAGTAGCAACACACTGCTGGTGTTCCCACAATGTAACTATCATATAGAATAGTGTAGCAACACACTGCTGGTGTTCCCACAATGTAACTATCATATAGAATAGTGTAGCAACACACTGCTGGTGTTCCCACAATGTAACTATCATATAGAATAGTGTAGCAACACACTGCTGGTGTTCCCACAATGTAACTATCATATAGAATAGTGTAGCAACACACTGCTGGTGTTCCCACAATGTAACTATCATATAGAATAGTGTAGCAACACACTGCTGGTGTTCCCACAATGTAACTATCATATAGAATAGTGTAGCAACACACTGCTGGTGTTCCCACAATGTAACTATCATATAGAATAGTGTAGCAACACACTGCTGATGTTCCCACTGTGTAACTATCATACAGAATAGTGTAGCAACACACTGCTGGTGTTCCCACAATGTAACTATCATATAGAATAGTGTAGCAACACACTGCTGATGTTCCCACTGTGTAACTATCATACAGAATAGTGTAGCAACACACTGCTGGTGTTCCCACAATGTAACTATCATATAGAATAGTGAAGCAACACACTGCTGGTGTTCCCACTGTGTAACTACCATATAGAATAGTGTAGCAACACACTGCTGGTGTTCCCACAATGTAACTACCATATAGAATAGTGTAGCAACACACTGCTGGTGTTCCCACAATGTAACTATCATATAGAATAGTGTAGCAACACACTGCTGGTGTTCCCACAATGTAACTATCATATAGAATAGTGTAGCAACACACTGCTGGTGTTCCCACTGTGTAACTATCATACAGAATAGTGTAGCAACACACTGCTGGTGTTCCCACAATGTAACTATCATATAGAATAGTGAAGCAACACACTGCTGGTGTTCCCACTGTGTAACTACCATATAGAATAGTGTAGCAACACTGCTGGTGTTCCCACTGTGTAACTACCATATAGAATAGTGTAGCAACACACTGCTGGTGTTCCCACAATGTAACTATCATATAGAATAGTGTAGCAACACACTGCTGGTGTTCCCACAATGTAACTATCATATAGAATAGTGTAGCAACACACTGCTGGTGTTCCCACTGTGTAACTACCATATAGAATAGTGTAGCAATACTGCTGGTGTTCCCACTGTGTAACTACCATATAGAATAGTGTAGCAACACACTGCTGGTGTTCCCACTGTGTAACTACCATATAGAATAGTGTAGCAACACACTGCTGGTGTTCCCACTGTGTAACTACCATATAGAATAGTGTAGCAACACTGCTGGTGTTCCCACTGTGTAACTATCATATAGAATAGTGTAGCAACACACTGCTGGTGTTCCCACTGTGTAACTACCATATAGAATAGTGTAGCAACACTGCTGGTGTTCCCACTGTGTAACTATCATATAGAATAGTGTAGCAACACTGCTGGTGTTCCCACTGTGTAACTATCATATAGAATAGTGTAGCAACACTGCTGGTGTTCCCACTGTGTAACTATCATATAGAATAGTGTAGCAGCACACTGCTGGTGTTCCCACTGTGTAACTACCATATAGAATAGTGTAGCAACACTGCTGGTGTTCCCACTGTGTAACTATCATATAGAATAGTGTAGCAACACACTGCTGGTGTTCCCACTGTGTAACTATCATATAGAATAGTGTAGCAACACACTGCTGGTGTTCCCACAATGTAACTATCATATAGAATAGTGTAGCAACACACTGCTGGTGTTCCCACAATGTAACTATCATATAGAATAGTGTAGCAACACACTGCTGGTGTTCCCACAATGTAACTATCATATAGAATAGTGTAGCAACACACTGCTGGTGTTCAATTGTGATAAAATATGCACACTTCCTCCCACACTCTCCTCCCACACTCCCTCGCACGCTCCTCTCCCACATTTCCTCCCACACTCCTCTCCCACATTTCCTCCCACACTTCAGTAATCAAGAGTAACACAAGTCACTGTACCAACAATAGTAACTACACGCGATAACGTAACAGTGACACTTACCACTGGAGGATGGCAGCTTCCCTATATGGATGGCAGCCATGTGGATGGCAGCCATGTGGATGGCAGAACTGTAGATGGCAGCCCTGTAGATGGCAGCCATGTGGATGGCAGCCATCACAACCATCCACACCAGCCTTCTGACTATCCTTTCTCGTTCCTGGCCCAACCTTCTAGCCTCACCACCCTCTCTCTACACTTTCAATTGCAACACTGACCCCGAGGTCCGCGGTCGGGCGGTCCAGCGGTCCGCGGTGGTCCACCACACACACACACACACACACACACACACACACACACACACACACACACACACACACACACACATTCCCTCAGGATAGAGATTCTTCCAGACCCCTCCCCTCTCCCCTTTTCACTAAATCTCTCCTGAACCAGCGAATGGGGAGGCAGGTAGAATTGAAACCACCGGTGGACAAGACTGGTTACTCTCTGGTCGCCCATACTGATATATATATATATATATATATATATATATATATATATATATATATATATATATATATATATATATATAATATATATATACATACATGTACGAGACACATACATAAGGAGGGAGAGAGAGAGAGAGAGAGAGAGAGAGAGAGAGAGAGAGAGAGAGAGAGAGAGAGAGAGAGAGAGAGAGAGAGAGAGAGAGACAGACAGACAGACAGAAAAATAGAGAAACAAAGGATGAACAAAACAGAGGTCGCGTGAGATACGAACTGCAGAACACAATAAGAAAGAACAATAAACTACACAACAAAACACTCCAGAGAACAGAATAACTTCGTGTGAACATGTCGTAAAGAACACGAAGGGGAACTGCACCAGTTCTACACTGCTTAAATGAACAAGTTATGAAGAACACTCAGGCGAGAACTGCGCCATGTACCATTTGGGCAGGTACCACCTGGACAGGTACCACCTGGACAGGTACCACCTGGACAGGTACTACCTGGACAGGTACCACCTGGACAGGTACTACCTGGACAGGTACCACCTGGACAGGTACCACCTGGACATGTACTACCTGGACAGGTACCACCTGGACAGGTACTACCTGGACAGGTACCACCTGGACAGGTACCACCTGGACAGGTACTACCTGGACAGGTACCACCTGGACAAGTACTACCTGGACAGGTACCACCTGGACAGGTACTACCTGGACAGGTACCACCTGGACAAGTACTACCTGGACAGGTACCACCTGGACAGGTACCACCTGGACAGGTACCACCTGGACAGGTACTACCTGGACAGGTACCACCTGGAAAGGTACCACCTGGACAGGTACTACCTGGACAGGTACCACCTGGACAGGTACCACCTGGACAGGTACTACCTGGACAGGTACCACCTGGACAAGTACTACCTGGACAGGTACCACCTGGACAGGTACTACCTGGACAGGTACCACCTGGACAAGTACTACCTGGACAGGTACCACCTGGACAGGTACCACCTGGACAGGTACCACCTGGACAGGTACTACCTGGACAGGTACCACCTGGAAAGGTACCACCTGGACAGGTACCACCTGGACAGGTACCACCTGAACAGGTACCACCTGAACAGCAACCACATACAGCGAAGTATATATATATATATATATATATATATATATATATATATATATATATATATATATATATATATATATATATATATCTCGGATGCTGGTCCGGTAAAACAAGTGTTTTTTTTTTTTTTTGATGGTGGTGAGACGAGTGAGTATCCTGAGTGAGTGAGAGAGTGGGAGGAAGAAGTGTCTCCCACACTGCTCTCTTGACCCCGTGATGGTCACCCTGGGATGCACGCCACCACTACTAGCAACCACCACTACTAGTAGCAACCACCACTGCTACTAGCAACCATCACCGCAACTAGCAATCACCACCACCACTACTACTAGCAACCACCACCACTACTAGTAGCAACCACCACTGCTACTAGCAACCATCACCGCTACTAGCAACCACCACCACTACTACTAGCAACCACCACTACTAGCAACCACCACTACTAGCAACCACCAACACTACTACCAACCATCACTACTACTAGCAACCACCATCACTACTACTAGCAACCACCACCACTACTAGCAACCATCACTGCTACTAGAAACTATCATCACTACTACTAGCAACCACCACTACAACTTGCAACCACCATCGCTACTACTAGTAACCACCACCACTACTAGCAACCACCATCACTATTAGCCACCACCACTACTACTAGAAACTACCATCACTACTACTAGCAACCACCACCACTACTAGCAACCACCATTACTACTAGAAACTACCATCACTACTACTAGAAACTACCATCACTACTACTAGCAACCACCATCACTACTAGCAACCACCATTACTACTAGAAACTACCATCACTACTACTAGCAACCACCACTACTGCTAGCACCCACCACCACTAATAGCAACAACCATCACTACTACTAGCAACCACCACCACTACTAGCGACCACCATCACTACTAGGAACCACCACCACTATTAGCCACCATCACTACAAGCAACCATCATCACTACTAGAAACCACCATCACTACTACTAGCAACCACCACCACTACTAGCTACCACCACCACTACTACTAGCAACCACCACCACTACTAGCAACCACCATCACTATTAGCCACCACCACTACTAGCAACCACCATCACTACCACTAGAAACTATCATCACTATTACTAGCAACCACCACTACTAGCAACCACCATCACTACAACTAGCAACCACCATTACTACTAGGAACTACCATCACCACTACTAGCAACCACCATCGCTACTACTAGCAACCACCACCACTACTAGCAACCACCATCACTACTAGGAACCACCACCACTATTAGCCACCATCACTACAAGCAACCATCATCACTACTAGAAACCACCATCACTACTACTAGCAACCACCACCACTACTAGCTACCACCACCATTAGCCACCACCACTACTAGCAACCACCATCACTACTAGCAACAACCACTAATAGCAACAACCACCACTAGCAACCATCACTGCTACTAGCAACCACCACTACTACTAGCAACAACAATTCCACCACTACTACTAGCAACAACAATTCCACCACTACTACTAGCAACAACAATTCCACCACTACTACTAGCAACAACAATTCCACCACTACTACTAGCAACAACCACCGTTACTAGCAACCACCACCACTACTAGCAACCGCCATCACTACTAGCAACAACCACCACTACTAGCAACAACCATCACTACTACTAGCAAGCACCACCACTACTAGCAACCACCACCACTACTAGCAACAACCATCACTACTACTAGCAAGCACCACCACTACTAGCAACCACCACCACTAGCAACCACCACCACTACTAGCAACCGCCATCACTACTAGCAACAACCACCACTACTAGCAACAACCATCACTACTACTAGCAAGCACCACCACTACTAGCAACCACCACCACTACTAGCAACAACCATCACTACTACTAGCAAGCACCACCACTACTAGCAACCATCACTACTACTAGCAACTATTGCTACCCCTGAATGGGTCACAATGTATATAATGTATATTACCTGTTCATATAATTTTATATTGCTTATATTTGCGATAATAGCTAAATCGTAAATATATTGCTTTATATTATTATTTGACTTAAGTATATTATTAGGTAGGCTATAATATTTATATATTATTCAGTGTTCATTGCTCGAGAGTGTTAAGTAGTCCCGCATTGTCTAACTACTGTAACTACTGCCTCGCTTGTTTCGCTGCCAGCTTCTCTGTAGTTGCTGGGCAGCAGCAGTCCAAGGAGAGTCACGTGACCAGTGTGGGGTAATCATACCTCGCCTGGCTTGCCTCAAGCTAGCTCTCTGATGGTGATTCCAACAACACCTCCCTCTCCAGCTCTTCCTTGCTGTCCCTTGTTGGAACATCATCTCTGTTGCTCTCTCTTGTTCTTAGTTCTGTGTAACTCTGTTAACAGCATAGCCTAGACTTAGTGATTTTCGACGTTTTACTGACGTTGTGTCACACTGACACTCTGAGAAACTCGGGTCCTGAGCTGTAGCTTCTGACCTAACTTGTACTGGTATCTGTGTACTGTCACAATCGTGGATTTTCTTATGCTGAACTTAGATTCAGTAGTATGGGAGTTTTGTGACTTTTGTGGAGGATCTGCTGATGGTCCCTACTTAGTGTCGTTATGTTATCTCCTTGTTCTTGATTCTGTGTTGCTGCTGCTTGTTATATTGCTGTTCGGCGAATCGGTCGTTTTACTGTTCAAGCAAGCTGTTCTGATTGCCAGCTTAGTCAAGAAGTTAGTTTATGTGAGGACTTTTAGTCAGTCACTGGTTAAGTCGAGTCAAGTCTTGAGACATAACGAACTACTTAGAGCACTTACACACATACACACAAACTTACTTGTATATATTTGTATTATGTTATTAAATGTTAACAATGTACCAGACGGTACTTAAAAGCCATGAAGATGTGATATGTGCCTTCAACACAATACTACTGTACACCAGAGAAGTGTAGCAACTTGTATCCTATATTAAATTACTTCGATTTACTCTGATGTTGTCCACCTAGACAACTTTATCTTCCTTAATAAACTTATTAAATTTTAATTTCTATAGTTAGTAGCCTACCAGTTGTAATCCTGAAGCACTATTGTATCTTACTATTAAATTCTACTGGATAATTGGACCAGGATACTGACTACTTGTTACAGAAACCCAGTAACAGGCTGGATGCTAGAAGGGCAGACCTTTCTAGTATTCACTGGAGATCTCTATGGTTAGTAGACATCGCGTTTTTTTGTAAAAAAAACTACCATCACTACTAGCAACCATCACTACTAGCAACCATCACTACTAGCAACCATCACAACTAGCAACCACAACAACTAACTACCACCACTATTAGCCACTACTAGCAACCACCACCATTAGCTGCTACCACTACTAGCAACAATCACTACTAGCAACCACCACCACTACTAGCAAGAACCACCACTATTAGGAACCACCACTACTAGCAACCACCACCACTATTAGCAACCACTACCACCAGCAACCATTATAACCCAACACAGGGACACCACCACATTAACAGTGACGACACCAGGTCCATTGTAAATAAAATATTAATCTACTTCACTCACGTGCGAAACATTGCGAGCGAAACATCGGGAGCGAAACATCACATGCGAAACATCGGGAGCGAAACATCGGGAACGCTATATTCCATCACATATTTGTTAAATTTATCTAAATCTTATTGCAGAATTCTGAATACCAGTTTTCAACATTTTTCTCCATATATATATATATATATATATATATATATATATATATATATATATATATATATATATATATATATATATATATATATATATATATATATATATATATATATATATATATATATATATATATATATATATATCTTTGACTGGGTCTCTAGTTCCTGGCCCCCGTGGCCCGCTCTCACACCACACCTCTACCTTTAGATAAAAAGCTATAATATCGACAACTTAAGACACCTATGTGTCTTTAAAAACACCCAGGTGTTGCACATGTGTCTAATTCACCAGAACTACGTTTTAAAGGGAACTAGAACAGGATTAAGAACCTTAGGGACCACGTATGTAACTGACAGCAGTAGGCTGTAAGATTTCCCTCTTATCTTACGTTTTTATCAGACGGAAAGAAATGACTAGGAGTCCTGCCAGGGTGCAAAACGTTTGGCAGGCTTCCGTATCCCATTCATTTGAGAAGGTGGTAGTATCTCCCTGGATGGTTGTTACCTACTTACCTACCTACTACCCACATTATCAAATTACTGGTTATGGTCCCATCAGGCTACTAGTGACACACAGAACAATGGTGCGTGTTGTAGAACAAGAGATATAGACAGCATCAGCGTACTATAGAAGAGTCAGACTATTTCTGACATTACCATTACTGTCATGTTGGTATCTGATACCATTACCATCGTATGGATATCTCATACCATGACCTACCCACAAATCCATGGCACCTGAGGTATTCTAAAGACTTGTATACCTAGCAATAGCTGGATCCAGTTGCCACAAAGGTCACGGCGTCATTGGTCTAGTGTTGACCTTAGCTCAGGTTATATTCGGCTCGTATCACTTAAACTGATTGATTCGAAGTGGAATATAGAAGTGAGTAGGTATCACACGAGTCTACATGACCTCTGGGGCTAGGAAGGTCAACACCATAGCAACAACTGCATGACCTTTGTGGAAACTGTCTAGTTAACCTGACCTTGATGGAGCACAACGTCACCTTGTGTACAGGATGCACCAGACTTCAAGGACTTGTGTGGGATCCCCCTCCCCCCGGTTCTTAAAGCAAGGACCTGATACTGGATGTGGTGTTCCCCCCGTCCCTGAATTTGCATACGAAGAAAAATATTTTTGGATTTCTCTCGATTTCATCAGTGGCTTTTTTTGCTCACTTCGTCTCTCAACCGTGGAAGAATTTCCGCATGAAATGTGGGCAATAGTTTGACGGGGGAAAGCTGACAAGTGGACATTTAGCTTTCTGAGAAACTGAACAGAAAGTATGGGCAGTGAACAGAGCAAAATCTAGCACTGACAGTGTAAAAGACTGTGAGTTTCTGTATGATTCGAAAAGTTTGAGCTCAATTTTTCTGTTTCTCTAGTTAGTGGTTTCTTTTCGTCCCACAGAAAAAAGAATCGGAACACGAGAATGGCATAATTTAGATAAACATCTTCCACCGTTCTCTGCACTGGATTGAAGAAGCTACTAGGCTGGCTAAACGTTTCCAGAATATACCCAAATGTTAAACAAATATTGTACTAATCAAGAAGGGCACAATGATGCAACAGTCCTGGAAGCCCATTTCATACAGGGCCTTCTCAGAAACAAACCTTTTTACTGAAATATTTATCCAGTCTTGTCTCAAGACTACCCAAGGTCGTAGTTTTGAGAACCCTGCTGACCCAGGCTGTCCAAATCCCACTCAGATCCCTCGAGAAGGTTTGCGAGTTTTCACCTTCGCCTGTAGAGGGAGCGCCTCTCTTTTTCTAATTTGCATCCGGTGAGATTCGTGATTTCTGGTGGACTCGAAACTTTTGTAAGACCACAGACCACCTCATTAGTACCTGGACTTCTGAAGAATTTGAAACAATTTCAGGACTGGTAGTTCCTTAATGACCTACGACTTCTACATAAGCCAGGTCCGAGTTGTTGCTGGGAACTAGTGTGCCAGAAGACCCTAAAGGCCTGGGATGCCCCAGAAGGATTCTGCAGTTCCAGTAGGATCCAGTATCCCAGAAATTCTAAAGGATCCATGATCCTTTTAGTACACCAGGAGAACGTTGCCATGTGCTAAGATTTACATCGAGTCGTAAAATATCCCCAGTGAGACTTTCCTAGTATACCTGGAGGGGGAATTCGGGGGTCAACGCCCCCTCGACCCGGTCCGTGACCAGGTCTCGCGGTGTATCAGGGCCTGATCAACCAAGCTGTTACTGCTGGCCGCACGTAAACCGACGTACCAGCCACAGCCCGGCTGGTCAGGTGCTGACTTTAGGTGCCTGTCCAGCGCATTCTTGAAGACAGCCAGAGGTCTATTGGTAATCCCCCTTATGTATGCTGGGAGGCAGTTCAACAGTCTTGGCCTCTGACATTTATACAGTACAATATAATGTGATACCAACTGTATATAATACCGAGAAATTCATGAATAAGACACATGTGCAACACCCCTGGGTATTTTTATCACCCTCAATCAAGGCTGAGCAACTTCAACTGTCTCATGTACAGTAGTCACCCACAGTATTCAACTGAAGGAGCTTGCTTTGCAAGCGAAATATCTAAGCATTGAGGATATCCACGTGATACACACGTGTTTTGTAAACAAAAATAGGCCTATTCAGATGGGCGAGGAGCGAGGTTGAGAGCCGACAAGGCAAGCAAGACAGAAACCAGGCAGGTTATCCAGACTGGTCAAGCAGACTGGCCTGTGTTAAAGAGTGACAGGAGCATAATTTGCAGCACAAATTTAAGACTTGTTATCACAGCTGACGATCTCCAGAGTCTTGCTCTGACACCCTCATCATGATCATAGGCCAATAATGCCCTCAGTGGGAGGTACCTTGATGCCGGCGAGAGAGAGAGCGAGGGAAGGAGAAAAAGAGGGATCTTGATGCGAGAAATTCAACCTGTCCTATCTTCCGTGTATAGTACTGCAAGACTGAGGGACTGATTACCTTATTTTCCATTGTCTTCTGTGTATAGTCTTGAAGATGTTAAGGCACATGAATCAGTATTATACAGATGATAAACCAAGTTAATCCGTGTCATAGAGATGATAAACCAAGTTAATCCGTGTCATAGAGATGATAAACCAAGTTAATCCGTGTCATAGAGATGTTAAAACAAGTTAATCCGTGTCATAGAGATGTTAAACCAAGTTAATACGTGTCATAGAGATGTTAAACCAAGTTAATCCGTGTCATAGAGATGATAAACCAAGTTAATCCGTGTCATAGAGATGATAAACCAAGTTAATCCGTGTCATAGAGATGTTAAAACAAGTTAATCCGTGTCATAGAGATGTTAAACCAAGTTAATACGTGTCATAGAGATGTTAAACCAAGTTAATCCGTGTCATAGAGATGATAAACCAAGTTAATCCGTGTCATAGAGATGATAAACCAAGTTAATCCGTGTCATAGAGATGTTAAAACAAGTTAATCCGTGTCATAGAGATGTTAAACCAAGTTAATACGTGTCATAGAGATGTTAAACCAAGTTAATCCGTGTCATAGAGATGTTAAACCAAGTTAATCTGTGTCATAGAGATGTTAAACCAAGTTAATCCGTGTCATAGAGATGTTAAACCAAGTTAATCCGTGTCAACAGGGATGTTAAACCAAGTTAATCAGTGTCATAGAGGTGTTAAACCAAGTTAATCCGTGTCATAGAGATGTTAAACCAAGTTAATCCGTGTCATAGAGATGTTAAACCAAGTTAATCCGTGACATAGAGATGTTAAACCAAGTTAATCCGTGTCATAGAGATGTTAAACCAAGTTAATCCGTGTCATAAAGATGTTAAACCAAGTTAATCCGTGTCATAGAGATAAACCAAGTTAATCCGTGTCATAGAGATGTTATACCAAGTTAATCCGTGTCATAGAGATGTTAAACCAAGTTAATCCGTGTCATAGAGATGTTAAACCAAGTTAATCCGTGTCATAGAGATGTTAAACCAAGTTAATCCGTGTCAAAGAGATGTTAAACCAAGTTAATCCGTGTCATAGAGATGTTAAACCAAGTTAATCCGTGTCATAGAGATGTTAAACCAAGTTAATCCGTGTCATAGAGATAAACCAAGTTAATCCGTGTCATAAAGATGTTAAACCAAGTTAATCCGTGTCATAGAGATAAACCAAGTTAATCCGTGTCATAGAGATGTTATACCAAGTTAATCCGTGTCATAGAGATGTTAAACCAAGTTAATCCGTGTCATAGAGATGTTAAACCAAGTTATTCCGTGTCAACAGGGATGCTAAACTAAGTTAATCCGTGTCATAGAGATGTTAAACCAAGTTAATCCGTGTCATAGAGATGTTAAACCAAGTTAATCCGTTTCATAGAGATGTTAAACCAAGTTAATCCGTGTCATAGATATGTTAAACCAAGTTAATCCGTGTTATAGAGATGTTATACCAAGTTAATCCGTGTCATAGAGATGTTATACCAGGTTAATCCGTGTCATAGAGATGTTAAACCAAGTTCATTCATGACATAGAGATGTTAAACCAAGTTAATCCGTGTCATAGAGATGTTAAACCAAGTTAATCCGTGTCATAGAGATAAACCAAGTTAATCCGTGTCATAGAGATGTTATACCAAGTTAATCCGTGTCATAGAGATGTTAAACCAAGTTAATCCGTGTCATAGAGATGTTAAACCAAGCTAATCCGTGTCATAGAGATGTTATACCAAGTTAATCCGCGTCATAGAGATGTTAAACGAAGTTAATCCGTGTCATAGAGATGTTAAACCAAGTCAATCAGTGTCATAGAGATGTTAAACCAAGTTAATCCGTGTCATAGAGATGTTAAATCAAGTTAATCCGTGTCATAGAGATGTTAAACCAAGTTAATCCGTGTCATAGAGATGTTAAACCAAGTTAATCCGTGTCATAGAGATGTTATGCCAAGTTAATCCGTGTCATAGATATGTTATACCAAGTTAATCCGTGTCATAGAGATGTTAAACCAAGTTAATTCATGTCATAGAGATGTTAAACCAAGTTAATTTATATCATAGAGATGTTAAACCAAGTTAATCCGTGTCATAGAGATGTTATACCAAGTTAATCCGTGTCATACAGATGTTAAGCCAAGTTAATCCGTGGCATAGAGATGTTAAACCAAGTTAATCCGTGTCATAGAGATAAACCAAGTTAATCCGTGTCATAGAGATGTTAAACCAAGTTAATCCGTGTCATAGAGATGTTAAACCAAGTTAATCCGTGTCTTAGAGATGTTAAACGAAGTTAATCCGTGTCATAGAGATGTTATACCAAGTTAATCCGTGTCATAGAGATGTTAAACCAAGTTAATCCGTGTCATAGAGATGTTAAACCAAGTTAATCCGTGTCATAGAGATGTTAAACCAAGTTAATCCGTGTCATAGAGATGTTAAACCAAGTTAATCCCTGTCATAGAGATGTTAAACCAAGTTAATCCGTGTCATAGAGATGTTAAACCAAGTTAATCCCTGTCATAGAGATGTTAAACCAAGTTAATCCGTGTCATAGAGATGTTATACCAAGTTAATCCGTGTCAACAGGGATTATCTCTGTTGTAACAGTATTAAGGAGGGAAGAAAATTTCTGTTTACTAAACAGAAGTGACAAAAAAATATTTATAATAAGAAAATCAGTGGAAAAAAAATTAGCCAAAAAAAAAATCGACTGAGAAAATATTCTGGGTTAAATATTTTTTAAGTAAATTAAGAAAAAAATCCAGGATTTATTCCCGTTGATTTTTTTTCCTCTGGATTTTTTCCCCCGCGATTTTTTTCCTTTCTACGATTTATGGGAGAAAAATCGGGGGTAGTCAGATTCCGATCCAAGGCAACGGAGGAGAAGGAGGAGGAGGGTTTAGCAGCCTCCCCTTCCCCCCTTTCCGCCACGTCCTTGGATCAAGAGCCCTTCACCTGCATCGACGATGAGAATTAGACCAAAAACAGAGAAATCTCCGAAGCGCAAATCCCGCTTAAATTAACTCAAACTTTCGTCCACCTATATTTTTTTTTTTTTGGGGGGGGGGGGGGGGGGAATTATATAGTTTTTTCTAAGAATGAACCGTCTTTGATTATACATATTTCGACTAATGTATATATATATATATATATTTATATATATATATATATATATATATATATATATATATATATATATATATATATATATATATATATATATATATATATATATATATATATATATGTATATATATATATATATGCAGCCCACGGCTGCAGGATTCGAACCTGTACACTGTGTCAAAGTACACAGTACTGGATCCCAGAAGGTCCTGGAGAGCGAAACGTTGGCAGGATAAAACGTGGCATTGGTTGCACTTGTGTCCCTTTATGTAACGTTTTGAGCAGTGTTGATTCAGCGCTGTGTGTGTACTCACCTAGTTGTGGTTGCGGGGGTCGATTCACAGCTCCTGGTTCCACTTCTTCACTGGTCGCTACTAGGTCACTCTCCCTGAACCGTGAGCTTTATCATACCTCTGCTTAAAGCTATGTATGGATCCTGCCTCCACTACATCGCTTCCCAAACTGTTCCACTTCCTGACTACTCTGTGGCTGAAGAAATACTTCCTAGCATCCCTGTGATTCATCTGAGTCTTCAACTTCCATCTATGTTGCCTTGTTGCTGTGTCCCATCTCTGGAACATCCTGTCTCTGTCCACCTTGTCTATACCCCTCAGTATTTTATATGTCGTTATTATGTTCCCCCCATCTCTCCTGTCCTCTACTGTCGTCAGGTCGATTTCCCTTAACCGTTCCTCGTAAGACATAACCCTCAACTCCGGGACTAGTCTTGTTGCAAACCTTTGCACGTTCTCTAATTTACTAACGTGCTTGGCTAGGTGTGGGTTCCAAACTGGTGCCGCATACTCCAATATGGGCCTAACGTACACGGTGTACAGGGTCCTGAACGATTCCTTATTAAGATGTCGGAATGCTGTTCTTAGGTTTGCTAGGCGCCCATATGCTGCAGCAGTTATTTGGTTGATGTGCGCTTCAGGAGATGTGCCTGGTGTTATACTCACCCCAAGATCTTTTTCCTTAAGTGAGGTTTGTAGTCTCTGCCCCCGCCCCACCTAGACAATACTCCGTCTGCGGTTTTCTTTGCCCTCCCCCAATCTTCATGTCTTTGCACTTGGTGGGGCTCAACTCCTGAAGCCAGATTCTGGACCAGGCCTACAGCCTGTCCAGATTTCTTTGTAGTTCTGCCTTGTCCTCATCTGATTGAATTCTCCACATCAACTTCACAACATATGCAAAGAGGTACACTTCTGAGTCTATTCCGCTATGTCGTTCACAAATACCAGAAACTGCGCTGGTCCTAGGGCTGACCTCTGTGGAACCCCGCTCGTCACAGGCGCCCATTCTGACACCTCGCCACGTACCATGACTCGCTGTTGTCTTCCCGACTGGTATTCCCTGATCCATTTTAGTGCCTTCCCTGTTATCCCTGCCTGGTCCTCCAGTTTTTCCACTAATCTCTTGTGTGGAATTGTGTCAAACACCTTACAGTCCAAGAAAACGCAATCTACTCACCCCTCTCTCTCTTGCTTTACTGCTGTCGCCCTATCATAGAACTCCAGTAGGTTTGTGACACAGGATTTCCCGTCCCTGAAACCGTGCTGGTTGTCGTTGATAAACTCATTGCTTTCTGGGTGCTCCACCACTCTTCTCCTAATAATCTTCTCCGTGACTTTGCATACTATACATGTCAGTGACACTGGTCTGTAGCTTATGCTTCATGCCTGTCTCTTTTTTTCAAAAATTGAGACTACGTTTGTTGTCTTCCATACCTCAGGTAGTCGCCCTGTTTCAATAGAGATGTTGTCCGGCCCCATCGCCTTTGAGGTATCTAGCTCGCTTGTGTGTGTGATACTACACGAACATAATCCTCACAATATTCAGCAGAAATTACAGCATCCACACTGATGGAATACTGAAAATATCTCTCTCTCTCTCTCTCTCTCTCTCTCTCTCTCTCTCTCTCTCTCTCTCTCTCTCTCTCTCTCTCTCTCTCTCTCTCTCTCAACCACCAGGAACTAAGTACCACCAACAATTAATCAAGCACAGACCTGACTGCAACCCCTGCAACAACAATAGCGTGGGAATCAATAACATGACCTCATATAAGGTGACCCTTAAATCCGGCTCATCTTGCGGCGAGAGAGTAAGGTGGGCAGGTGGTGGGAGATGGTGCTGATAAGCACCTGTGCCATCACGCACCTACCCCGCCCACCTGTTTGAATGAAATCAGGGGCACTGGGGCGCCCACCATGGGCGTCTTCCTCAGGGGAAGGTTTAGGTGAAGTATGGGTATCGAGGAGGTAGGTGAGGCTTGGGTAAAAAGCTAGGTGGCAAAAGGGGGTTATATTCAGGGGAGTATATGGTGAAAGTTTGTAATTCTCACCCCCACCTAGACCCCTCCTCCACTATAAATCACCCCCCTCTCCTCTTCCTCCTCCTCCACCATAATCTCACCCCCAACCAACCATCTCCCCCAATCCACAACTCTCCACCACAACCACTCCCCAACCCCACCTCATCCCACACCGGCACATCTAACAATCAGCATACTCCTGCAACTTTGGTAAGACACATAGGCAACAGTTAGGTGTCTTTATTCCGAAACGTTTCGCCTACACAGTAGGCTTCTTCAGTCGAGTACAGAAAGTAGGCAGCAGCAGCAGAGATGAGAAGACAATATAATCAGTCCGTCACTCTCGATGGACTCAGTGATGGACTGATTACATCGTCTTCACTGCAGCAGGCCTACTGGTCCACACGAGGCAGGTCCAAGTCTCCTACCGGCTTAAGGCAATGCCCCAACCTAGTCAGGCCAGGTCACATTCACTAAGGCAGGTACACGGCAACTGACCTAGTACCACAAGCTAATCAGGTCCAACTCACACCCACCCACACCCACCCACACCCACCCACACCCACCCACACCCACCCACACCCACCCACACCCACTCAAGTATCAACCTACGTACCAACTTGTTGGTATTGTGTATCTTTTGGATATTTAATCAAGGCTTAAACGAAAGCCGCCACACCAGCACATTTTCGACACGTATCGGTCTCGGGACCGAAATGTGTTCAAAATGTGCTAAGAAACTGGGCTAGTATCTTCATTAGGTGCCAGATCAAGCAGGTTGTGGTGGTTATGTGGGGCAGCGAGCTACCAGCAGCAACAGCCTGGTTGAAAGGGTAGCACCAGTCGAGCCTGGACTATAGCCGGGTTCCGGGAGTAGTAAGACTCTCGCAACTCATCAAAGGTATAAATCAGTGGACGGGTGGGGGTTTGAACCACGATAGGTGAGATTTT
Organism: Cherax quadricarinatus; assembly: GCF_038502225.1. NCBI lineage: Eukaryota > Metazoa > Arthropoda > Malacostraca > Decapoda > Parastacidae > Cherax > Cherax quadricarinatus. The sequence goes on from NC_091358.1 coordinate 4,038,631, forward strand.
GGACTTGCTTGCCGTAGGTTCGAATCCCACCCGTATATTATTGCCACATTTTCTATTTTAGTGATATTTAATACCGATAAATTGATGCGAGAGACACATGTACAACTCTTGGGTATCTTTATTGGCGAAACGTTTCGCCCACACGGTAGTCTTCTTCAGTATGGGAATAGAGGTGATTTATTTTGTAAACTCGAAACGTTCGAGGCGGAGTTGTTTTGTTTTGTAGAGTTCTTCAGTCTCTTTCAAGACTCCTGTGAGAGGGACTGATACCCAGTTACGGTAGGGTTAAAAATACCATCACTGAAGAGGGCAGTGAGGCACCATCGGGGTTAGTAAACACAGCCAAATGTGAACCAATAACCGGGTCTGGGTGAACCGGTATTGATCCAAATCCGTTTATTGATCCCAACCCCCACCCACTGCCACCCCCCGACCAACCAGACCACCCACTTTCCACCCTACCTTAACATCCAAGGGAACAAAGTCTAATTCCCGAACATCCCTCCCACGCCACAGGTTGCAAAGTCCCCCCCCACCAACCCTCAACACCCCTCCCACAGCACTTCACATAAGAGGGGGTTGAGTTGGGAGGGTGGGGGGGGAGGCTGTGGTCATTCCACCGCCTCCCCCCCCCACAAACCCTCAACACCCCTCCCACAGCACTTCACATAAGAGGGGGTTGAGTTGGGAGGGTGGGGGGGGAGGCTGTGGTCATTACACAGCCTCCCCCCCCCACAAACCCTCAACACCCCTCCCACAGCACTTCACATAAGAGGGGGTTGAGTTGGGAGGGTGGGGGGGGAGGCTGTGGTCATTACACAGCCTCCCCCCCCCACAAACCCTCAACACCCCTCCCACAGCACTTCACATAAGAGGGGGTTGAGTTGGGAGGGTGGGGGGGGAGGCTGTGGTCATTACACAGCCTCCCCCCTCACAAACCCTCAACACCCCTCCCACAGCACTTCACATAAGAGGGGGTTGAGTTGGGAGGGTGGGGGGGGGAGGCTGTGGTCATTACACAGCCTCCCCCCCCCACAAACCCTCAACACCCCTCCCACAGCACTTCACATAAGAGGGGGTTGAGTTGGGAGGGTGGGGGGGGAGGCTGTGGTCATTAGACAGCCTCCCCCCCCACAAACCCTCAACACCATTCCCACAGCACTTCACATAAGAGGGGGTTGAGTTGGGAGGGTGGGGGGGGGCGGCTGGGGTCATTACACAGCCTCCCCCCCCCCACAAACCCTCAACACCCCTCCCACAGCACTTCACATAAGAGGGGGTTGAGTTGGGAGGGTGGGGGGGGAGGCTGTGGTCATTACACAGCGCCAGTCACTTGTTTCAGCCCACACTAGTGTGCGGCGCCACCCATGGCCGGCCAAGCAAAGCTTCTGTTTCGCTAGCTGCCCACCCAGCCCACCTGCCCACCTTGCTGCCACCCACCCACTTGCCCACCTGGCTACCCCCCTGACCCACCTACCAACACATCAATTTTTTTGGTGTCCCAACTCTGTGTTGATGGGCACAGCTTTACAAAGATTAAATTTTTTGCTGTGTATTGGACAGACCATCCTGAGAGATGGTAACTGCCAAGTGATAGTAACTGCAGCTCTGCTGGAAGATAGTAACTGCAGCTCTGCTGGAAGATAGTAACTGCAGCTCTGCTGGAAGATAGTAACTGCAGCTCTGCTGGAAGATAGTAACTGCAGCTCTGCTGGAAGATAGTAACTGCAGCTCTGCTGGAAGATAGTAACTGCAGCTCTGCTGGAAGATAGTAACTGCAGCTCTGCTGGAAGATAGTAACTGAAGCTCTGCTGGAAGATAGTAACTGCAGCTCTGCTGGAAGGATAGTAACTGCAGCTCTGCTGGAAGGATAGTAACTGCAGCTCTGCTGGAAGATAGTAACTGCAGCTCTGCTGGAAGATAGTAACTGCAGCTCTGCTGGAAGGATAGTAACTGCAGCTCTGCTGGAAGGACAGTAACTGCAGCTCTGCTGGAAGATAGTAACTGCAGCTCTGCTGGAAGATAGTAACTGCAGCTCTGCTGGAAGATAGTAACTGCAGCTCTGCCGGAAGATAGTAACTGCAGCTCTGCTGGAAGGATAGTAACTGCAGCTCTGCTGGAAGATAGTAACTTCAGCTCTACTGGAAGGATAGTAACCACAGCTCTGCTGGAAGGATAGTAACTGCAGCTCTGCTGGAAGATAGTAACTGCAGCTCTGCTGGAAGATAGTAACTGCAGCTCTGCTGGGAGGATAGTAACCACAGCTCTGCTGGAAGGATAGTAACTGCAGCTCTGCTGGAAGATAGTAACTGCAGCTCTGCTGGAAGGATAGTAACTGCAGTTCTTCTGGAAGGATAGTAATTGCAGCTCTGCTGGAAGGATAGTAACTGCAGCTCTGCTGGAAGGATAGTAACTGCAGCTCTGCTGGAAGGATAGTATCTGCAGCTCTGCTGGAAGAATAGTAACTGCAGCTCTGCTGGAAGGATAGTATCTGCAGCTCTGCTGGAAGATAGTAACTGCAGCTCTGCTGGAAGGATAGCAACTGCAGCTCTGCTGGAAGGATAGTATCTGCAGCTCTGCTGGAAGAATAGTATCTGCAGCTCTGCTGGAAGGATAGTATCTGCAGATCTGCTGGAAAATAGTAACTGCAGATCTGCTGGAAGATAGTAACTGCAGCTCTGCTGGAAGGATAGTAACTGCAGCTCTGCTGGAAGGGTAATATCTGCAGATCTGCTGGAAAATAGTAACTGCAGATCTGCTGGAAGATAGTAACTGCAGCTCTGCTGGAAGAATAGTATCTGCAGCTCTGCTGGAAGATAGTAACTGCAGCTCTGGTGGAAGGATAGTAACTGCAGCTCTGCTGGAAGATAGTAACTGCAGCTCTGCTGGAAGATAGTAACTGCAGCTCTGCTGGAAGATAGTAACTGCAGCTCTGCTGGAAGATAGTAACTGCAGCTCTGCTGGAAGGACAGTAACTGCAGAACTGCTGGAAGATAGTAATTGCAGCTCTGCTGGAAGATAGTAACTGCAGCTCTGCTGGAAGATAGTAACTGCAGCTCTGCTGGAAGACAGTAACTGCAGCTCTGCTTGAAAATAGTAACTGCAGCTCTGCTGGAAGATAGCAACTGCAGCTCTGCTGGAAGATAGTAACTGCAGCTCTGCTGGAAGATAGTAACTGCAGCTCTGTTGGAAGATAGCAACTGCAGCTCTGCTGGAAGATAGTAACTGCAGCTCTGCTGGAAGGCAGTAACTGCAGCTCTGCTGGAAGATAGTAACTGCAGCTCTGCTGGAAGATAGTAACTGCAGCTCTGATGGAAGATAGTAACTGCAGCTCTGCTGGAAGGCAGTAACTGCAGCTCTGCTGGAAGATAGTAACTGCAGCTCTGCTGGAAGATAGTAACTGCAGCTCTGCTGGAAGATAGTAACTGCAGCTCTGCTGGAAGATAGTAACTGCAGCTCTGCTGGAAGATAGTAACTGCAGCTCTGCTGGAGGATAGCAACTGAAGCTCTGCTGGAAGATAGCAACTGCAGCCCTGCTGGAAGATAGTAACTGCAGCTCTTCTGGAAGATGGTAACTGCAGCTCTGCTAGAAGATAGCAACTGCAGCTCTGCTGGAAGATAGTAACTGCAGCTCTGCTGGAGGATAGTAACTGCAACTCTGCTGGAAGATAGTAACTGCAGCTCTGCTGGAAGATAGTAACTGCAGCTCTGCTGGAGGATAGTAACTGCAACTCTGCTGGAAGATAGTAACTGCAGCTCTGCTGGAAGATAGTAACTGCAGCTCTGCTGGAAGGACAGTAACTGCAGCTCTGCTGGAGGATAGTAACTGCAGCTATGCTGGAAGGATAGTAACTGCAGCTCTGCTGGAAGGATAGTAACTGCAGCTCTGCTGGAAGATAGTAACTGCAGCTCTGCTGGAAGGATAGTAACTGCAGCTCTGCTGGAGGATAGTAACTGCAGCTCTGGTGGAAGGATAGTAACTGCAGCTATGCTGGAAGACAGTAACTGCAGCTCTGCTGGAAGATAGTAACTGCAGCTCTGCTGGTAGATAGTAACTGCACCTACTGACGTCTCCCAGCTCAGACTGACACTACTGAAGTCTCTCAGCTCAGATTGACACTACTCATGTCTCTCAGCTCAGACTGACACTACTGACGTCTCCCAGCTCAGACTGACACTACTGAAGTCTCTCAGCTCAGACTGACACTACTGAAGTCTCTCAGCTCAGACTGACACTACTGAAGTCTCCCAGTTCAGACTGACACTGCTGAAGTCTCCCAGCTCAGACTGACACTACTGAAGTCTCCCAGCTCAGACTTACACTACTGAAGTCTCCCAGCTCAGACTGACACTACTGAAGTCTCTCAGCTCAGACTGACACTACTGAAGTCTCTCAGCTCCGACTGACACTACTGAAGTCTCTCAGCTCCGACTGACACTACTGAAGTCTCTCAGCTCAGACTGACACTACTGAAGTCTCCCAGTTCAGACTGACACTGCTGAAGTCTCTCAGCTCCGACTGACACTACTGAAGTCTCCCAGCTCAGACCGACACTACTGAAGTCTCCCAGCTCAGACCGACACTACTGAAGTCTCTCAGCTCCGACTGACACTACTGAAGTCTCTCAGCTCCGACTGACACTACTGAAGTCTCCCAGCTCAGACCGACACTACTGAAGTCTCCCAGCTCAGACCGACACTACTGAAGTCTCCCAGCTCAGACTGACACTACTGAAGTCTCCCTGACAGCTCAGACTGACACTACTGAAGTCTCCCAGCTCAGCTCAGAAGTCTGACACTACTGAAGTCTCTCAGCTCAGACTGACACTACTGAAGTCTCCCAGCTCAGACTGACACTACTGAAGTCTCCCAGCTCAGACTGACACTACTGAAGTCTCCCAGCTCAGACTGACACTACTGAAGTCTCCCAGTTCAGACTGACACTACTGAAGTCTCTCAGCTCAGACTGACACTACTGAAGTCTCCCAGCTCAGACTGACACTACTGAAGTCTCCCAGCTCAGACTGACACTACTGAAGTCTCCCAGCTCAGACTGACACTACTGAAGTCTCCCAGCTCAGACTGACACTACTGAAGTCTCCCAGCTCAGACTGACACTACTGAAGTCTCCCAGTTCAGACTGACACTACTGAAGTCTCTCAGCTCAGACTGACACTACTGAAGTCTCCCAGTTCAGACTGACACTACTGAAGTCTCTCAGCTCAGACTGACACTACTGAAGTCTCCCAGCTCAGACTGACACTACTGAAGTCTCCCAGTTCAGACTGACACTACTGAAGTCTCCCAGTTCAGACTGACACTACTGAAGTCTCCCAGCTCAGACTGACACTACTGAAGTCTCCCAGCTTAGACTGACACTACTGAAGTCTCCCAGTTCAGACTGACACTACTGAAGTCTCTCAGCTCAGACTGACACTACTGAAGTCTACCAGCTCAGACTGACACTACTGAAGTCTCCCAGCTCAGACTGACACTACTGAAGTCTCCCAGCTCAGACTGACACTACTGAAGTCTCTCAGCTCAGACTGACACTACTGAAGTCTCCCAGCTCAGACTGACACTACTGAAGTCTCCCAGCTCAGACTGACACTACTGAAGTCTCTCAGTTCAGACTGACACTACTGAAGTCTCCCAGCTCAGACTGACACTACTGAAGTCTCCCAGCTCAGACTGACACTACTGAAGTCTCCCAGCTCAGACTGACACTACTGAAGTCTCCCAGCTCAGACTGACACTACTGAAGTCTCCCAGCTCAGACTGACACTACTGAAGTCTCTCAGTTCAGACTGACACTACTGAAGTCTCCCAGCTCAGACTGACACTACTGAAGTCTCCCAGCTCAGACTGACACTACTGAAGTCTCCCAGCTCAGACTGACACTACTGAAGTCTCTCAGCTCAGACTGACATATTTCAACACTATGGGATCCATCTTGTGTGATGGGCTATGACAGAGAAACAAAAACTAGCTTTTGTTCCCACTCATATAGAATAGTTTGGCACCACACTGCTGGTGTTCCCACTGTGTAACTATCATATAGAATAGTTTGGCACCACACTGCTGGTGTTCCCACTGTGTAACTATCATATAGAATAGTTTGGCAACACACTGCTGGTGTTCCCACTGTGTAACTATCATATAGAATAGTTTGGCACCACATTGCTGGTGTTCCCACTGTGTATCTATCATATAGAATAGTTTGGCAACACACTGTTGGTGTTCACACTGTGTATCTGGTATATAGAATAGGGTAACAGCACACTAAGGATGTATCTAATTTGTTCCAACAACTCAACTCCACACAGAAGCAGCACGCCGCACAACACGTAAATTTCTGCACGATCTAAGCAACGGGCACAGTTGTAACGTAGAGATATAATATGTGCAGTTTTGTTTTGTGTGTGTGTAGGATAGCTTGGGTGCAGGTGTGGGGGCAGGTACATCCACAACACCTGGTGTGTGTGGATCGAGCAACGACCAAATATTGACCCGAGACAGCGAACGTGTTTCGTGGGATGGAGCGAATGAACAACGGTCTCCTGGGACCAGACAATACCTCCCCCTCTCCCCTTAATACTAGACCAAGACCATCAAACACCTTGTTACCTGTCTAGTGACATATTTACCTTGAATAGACAGCTAGACAAACACCCACTTACACCAAACACATGCACTTTGAAAAATGATTTAACGTACAAAAAACGAAATGCTTTTCAGGTGATACTGAAGAAAACCGGGAAACAATGGGAGTCTGTCGCATCCAGGAGGCACGAGAGAAGCGTTACTTAAAGGATGCCGCGACGTCGACTGACGTGGGTCTTCTACCTGATCCTTTTTCTAAACGTTGGAGCGCGTTTCACCCGTGTGACTTCTCGAGTTTGTTGATCGTTGTTTCAAAACCTGAGAACCACACACACACACACATAAACACACACACACACACACACACACACACACACACACACATAAACACACAGCCAGCCATGGTATGTGACTGTTACCTCACTGGTGTAACGTACTAGGGCGCCTCAACCTTCGTGTGCTGCATTTTACACCAAGCGTGACGCAGGTGGCCCCTTTATTGGCTGTTGCAAGTTTCAACTCTATATACTACACGCCATGATATAGATACAGGACGGGATTAAGGCATGGACTTTAGGGGTTGCAGCTGGAGGGCCTCCGCCAGATGGAGGGCCTCCAGAGATGAAATGAAAAGTGCTCACAGTTACTGCTGTAAGTTCATAATTATTATGTTATTACATCACGTATATAATGAACAGTTGACTGTCGTGATTATTTTTTTGCTGACTGTTGTGGTTACATTTTTCCTTTTGAAAATATTACTGGGGGCCTGGCAGTACCTATTACCCAGGGACCTACGAAAACATAATCCGGCTCTGTAAAAAGAGTACTCTATGCGGGTGAATAAGAGATGCAGAGAAAATTACAGCGAATAACCGAAACTCTGACGAACTTCCGACAGCTACAATTACAGAAACCATTTCAAAAGATAAGTTCCTTCGTGGTGAGCCGATACATGTACGCTGTAACCCCAAATATACATATAAGGAATATAAACAAAGGGGGCAACCAGCAAACAAGTCAGATCAACAACAACAACAACAACACATACACACACACACACACACACACACACACACACACACACACACACACACACACACACACACACACACACACACACACACACATCCCTTGAAACTGGGAAACTACCTGAGGTATGGAAGACGGCAATTGTGATCCCCATCTTTAAGAAAGGGGACAGAAACGAAGCACTAAACTATAGACCCGTGTCACTGACGTGTATAGTAAGCAAAGCCTTGGAGATTATCAGGAGGAGAGTGGTGGAGTACCTGGAACAGAACAAGGTTATAAACGACAGCAGCACGGATTCATGGGAGGCAAATCCTGTGTCACAAACCTACTGGACTTTTATGACAAGGTAACTGAAGTAAGACATGACAGGGAGGGGTTGGTGGATTGCATTTTCTTGGACTGCAAGAAGGCTTTCGACACAGTTCCTCACAAGAGATTAGTGCAGAAGCTAGAGGATCAGGCGTGTATAACAGGAAGGGCACTGCAATGGATTAGAGAATGCATGACAGGGAGGCAACAGCGAGTCTTGGTACGTGATGAGGTATCACAGTGGGTGCCTGTGACAAGCGGGGTCCCACAGGGGTCAGTCCTAGGACCAGTGGTATTCTTGGTATATGTGAATTACATGACGGAAGGGATTGACTCAGAAGTGTCCTTATTTGCAGATGATGTGAAGTTAATGAGGAGAATTAAATCAGATGCTGACCAGACAGGTCAACAAAGAGACCTGGACAGGCTGGACGCGTGGTCCAGCAACTGGCTCCTAGGTAAGACACATATGCAACAGTTAGGTATCTTTATTATGAAACGTTTCGCCTACACAGTAGGCTTCTTCAGTCAAGTACAGAAAAGTTGATAGAAGCAGAAGATACTTGAAGACGATGTAATCAGTCCATCACCCTTAAAGTTTTGAGGTGGTCAGTCCCTCAGTCTGGAGAAGAGCATTGTTCCATAGTATGAAACAATATGGAGAAGAAGTGACAGGATGGAGCTTTTTATAGCGCCAAGAGGTGAGACGTAGGCCACTAGGAGAGGTAAGAACTCAGATGTTGAGAGGTCAGGTCACTCTCAAATCCAGCCCCTCTCACTAGTGGAAGTTGTCGAAGTTGATTGCAGGTCTGTACCAAGATACCCTTGTGTTGCAGTGTCTGACAGATTGAACATTAAAATGGTATAAAATACCGACAGGTTGTTAGGTAAGACACATATGCAACAGTTAGGTATCTTTATTATGAAACGTTTCGCCTACACAGTAGGCTTCTTCAGTCAAGTACAGAAAAGTTGATAGAAGCAGAAGATACTTGAAGACGATGTAATCAGTCCATCAGGGACTGACCACCTCAAAACTTTAAGGGTGATGGACTGATTACATCGTCTTCAAGTATCTTCTGCTTCTATCAACTTTTCTGTACTTGACTGAAGAAGCCTACTGTGTAGGCGAAACGTTTCATAATAAAGATACCTAACTGTTGCATATGTGTCTTACCTAACAACCTGTCGGTATTTTATACCATTTTAATGTTCAACTGGCTCCTAGAATTTAACCCCGCCAAATGCAAAGTCATGAAGATCGGGGAAGGGCAAAGAAGATCGCAGACACTATATAGGCTAGGTGGCCAAAGACTGCAAACCTCACTCAATGAGAAAGATCTTGGGGTGAGTATAACACCGAGCACATCGCCGGAAACCCACCCTAACTAAATAACTGCTGCGGCATATGGGCGCCTGGCAAACTTGAGAATAGCGTTCCGATACCTCAGTAAGGAATCGTTCAAGACTCTATACACTGTGTACGTCAGGCCCATACTGGAGTATGCAGCACCAGTTTGGAACCCACACCTGGTCAAGCACGTCAAGAAATTAGAGAAAGTGCAAAGGTTTGCAACAAGGCTAGTTCCAGAGCTAAGGGGAATGTCCTACGAAGAAAGGTTAAGGGAAATCGGTCTGACGACACTGAAGGACAGGAGGGTCAGGGAAGACATGATAACGACATACAAAATACTGCGTGGAATAGATAAGGTGGACAGAGACAAGATGTTCCATTGAGGGGACACAGAAACAAGGGGTCACAATTGGAAGTTGAAGACACAGAGTTGTTAGGAAGTGGAATAGTCTGGCAAGCGATGTAGTGGAGGGAGGAGCCAGATATAGTTTTAAGACGACGTATG